>NW_015506067.1:298487-337304 GCF_001515645.1 Sinocyclocheilus grahami
GTCAACTTATTCTACCATACTAGATTCTACCATTCTTGAGCATACTAATACTCAAATGAGAGTTAGCTGGCATGTAGTTGCAAAGTTGCTTATAGTCGACTGATTAAGGGGACCATCAAAATAAAATGTAATCATATAAAACATTGCATTTTTTTCAGTTGGAGTATTAAGCTCACATCAATTAATTAACATTAGCTCCACAAGAAACACTCAACATCTAACCACTCACAAGCTGTAATAAGATACTGTGCAGATCTTAAATAAACAATGTCAAGATATGATACAGTCCATTATTCTGTAAATGAAGTAGATTTAATATGGTGTTCATTGTGTGTTATAAATAATCATACTCTTAACCTTATAACCACAAATACATAAGTATTATGATGTATTATAACTGTTGTTATAATACATCATGAGTTGATATAACATATTATACGTTTTTTTTTATAATGCATTATGCATTCATTATAATGCCTGAAGAATACCCTTATAATGTATTATAAATACGGGCTTCATAGAAAGTGTTACCTGATTTTCTTCTGATTCTCGAATGAAAATGGTGCAAATGCAGTAAGAACTCATTCATTGACTTTTACAAAGCAATGGAAAATATTTTCATGAAAGCGTAAGCCATCAAATAAAATCAACAAATCATTAAATATGAAGTACATGTACCATTTGTTTTCTTTCATTCATTTCTACTGCGTGTTTTGTGTGTGTTTTTGGGGAGGATCTGGATACTTAGTCCGTTTGTTTTCCATTTATACACACATTCGCATTATAAAGCTGACCCAAAATGAGTTAAAACCATATTAGACACTGGTTCATTAAATTCACCATATTTTTTAAGATGTCAAAAAGTTTCAAATGTTGTATAATCGCAAAACAAACACTTTCACACTCAAATTCTCATATTCAGTAGATCTTCATTATACTTCATATTTTTTTATACATAAATCAACTTTTTTGGGGTAAGAATACACTACTGTCATAATTCCTGTTTGGTCTTTGATAGTCATTAAAAAAAAACAAAAAAAGCCTTGAAAAGTCAAAAATTACTCGCATTGTTTAACCTTGTATAAATGTTTTTTTTCCCCCCTGGCTTTTGGTTTTTACTTTATTTATTTATGTTTTATTATATATGTCTTGTTATTGTTTTTGTTGTTCTATACTTGTTAATGCAACTTTATTTAAGTCCTTTGGCATGAATAAAGATGCAGTGTTTGGAAAGTGTCCATCACTACTGTGGTGTTTTGCGTCTCACCGGCTCTGCTGATTCTCAGTGGATACTGACTGGAGTTCAGCACCTCGTCCTCGTCCTGCTCGTCGATCACCTTGCATTGCCGCAGGTACGGCGTCAGCTTCGCCGGGTTTAAAATGCGGGTTAGTTTGTGTCGCACTCCTTCCACTCGCTCCCACAGCTCCTCGTACTTCTCCTCCTCTGACGGAGACATGAGCGAACTCTCGTCTCCCAGCGGCCGTTCACCTGCGAGAAAACAGAAGACGTTTATGAGGTTCACGATCATAACATGAAGCAGCTGCTCCTCAAGTGGCAGGTGATGTGGGAGGCAAGAAATCGTGCCTGTTTTCTGTTTTTGTAGTTGCTTTAGTTAGTACTTCAAAAATGGTCAAAGGTCAAACAACATTTGGGTTATAAGACACCTACAAACCAACACAACAAATCATCAACCCTCCAGATGGGAGTTACTCATCAAATTCTGTTCAAACCACACTCTTAAAACTAAAGGTTCCTGACAGGGTTTTTCACAGCAATGCCATAAAAGAACCCTTTTGGGTTCCCAAAGAACAGTTCTTAAAAGAACCATTGTTTTCATAGTCTGAAGATCATTTTAATATTCTTAAGACCCTTTTTTCTTTATAAAGAACCTTTCGTCCAATGGGGCGCAATCTGGTTAGCAGCACTGTAAAAGCTCAATCATTTTAAACACACTTTTTAAAAATGATATTGAGCCTTACAATTTAATGGGGTTTTTTTTGAGTCGTTGATATAAATCAAAAGTTGAGAAAATATCATTTTTATTTATGGAGAAAATTCATACTGAACCTGAATCAACACAAATCACTTCTTATTTTTAAAGAAAAATAAATGATGGAAAATTGGCTTATTTTAAAAGAATTTGCTTCTTCTCAGGTCCATTTGGTAAAAGCACATTCATTCAGAATGAATAAAATATATATTTAAAATTCAGTCTCAATGTTTCCAAACGGACCCAAAAGTTATGCAAGAAATGAAAGTTACTGCACCTCATTCACGAAACAAACTTATAATTATTTCACACCAGTGAATTGGTGAATGAATCTGAGCAAGATTTTATCTTATCTGATTCAAAGGATTGCACAGTTATGGGAGATTTGCAGCATCAGACCACAAGCGAAATAAGTCCAAATTGCGAAGGTAAAACAAAGATTTTCCATAGTAACTTTGAAATAAATCACAATTATTGGAGTAAGTTTTCTAAGAAAATACTATTTCAGTCTTTCTACCATGAAAAAAAATTAATGTTTACTATGTATTACTTGCTGTTTCTTTGTAATTGCGAAATTAACCATTTCTGAGTGAAAACTGTTTCAACACCAGTTCTTTCTTTCCTTCTTTTTTTCTTTCTTTCTTTTCAGTGTGTTTTGGTGAACTGGTGGCTACTTTGTATATCGTACAATCTTATTAACTGTTTGGATGTTTCTGTATGATATTTATGCTCCACTGATGGTTATGTTCACATAACATTATTGTATAAATCACAAAATAGTAAAAATAACTCTAAAAATAGTTATGTTTTCTCATGAGATTGGCATGAATGCATGTGATGAAGGTGATATCCTAAATCCACATGATCATAACATGATCATAAAACAGATTGTAAATTCAACGCATGAAGAGCACAACATCTCACTGCTGGGGAATGCAGACAGTACCATGCAGACCTCTCACTGAACTTGAGAGATAATCAGAGAAACGGACCGATAACGCTGCTGGAGGAAAACAAAAACTGCATTTTCATCCAGACCTGCACACCAAAATGTCACCGCTCTGAGGTTTCTCGGGAGACTTGGCGTAGATATCAGTTACGATTCATTTAATCATCACCTTTGTCTATATACTTCTAAAATTCCTTCAGATGAATAAAACACACCGAAACAACTAAACTGCCATCATCCAGTAAGAGTGCAGCGCTATGAAAGCATTCATGTAGAGCTCTCTACCTCTAACTTTTGATTGCAAACCTGTGGCAAACCTGAACCCAGTTTGAGGAATTCAAAATATCTCATTTGTGATTCTTCTTCTTGGGTTTGTGTGCGTCTGTGTTCAGGTCAGGCAGGTCCAAACACATGCTGGAATCTCAATGAATGTCTCATAGTGAAGGAATCCAGTGCTGGGAACGACAACACTTTATTGTACACTACCAGAAGCACAGACTAATGTACGCTAATGTACGTTTCTTTGTAATTAGGCTACTTGTGAAAATGACTACCAATTTTTGAGTTAAATTTGTTTCAGCTTAAATCCTACATCATTTTTTTCACTATAGGCTATACACTAACTGATATAGGCTTCGTTATGAAAACACAAGAATAATAGCGTTAAAAACAACACAAGAATGAGGTCTGTGCCAAGGACACTGAAAAAGACTAGTCAAGTTTTAAATATAAACATGTTTTTTCCCCATAATGTCACATAATGCATTTGATTTATTCGTTGATTTTATTCTGTATAAATGAATCGGTTACTGAAGCAGCCGATGAGGCTGAAGAGATAAACAACTGAAAGTTAAGGTCTTACCGCTCATGATTCAGCTGATGAACGAATGAGATGAGAGCAATGAAAACAACAGCGACACTTCAGACAGACACAAACCAGATGCGAAGATGCGAAGATCTCTCTCTCTCTCTCTCTCTCTCTCTCTCTCAGGAGTCAACGCTACATTGACATAATCGTTTACATTCGTCTGCCTTTCTGCCTCGACACCCACATCATTTAAACTTCAGGAATCGATTTAACTTAGGTTTAATTATTTTAGAAGAATAACGCTCAGTCAGTGTTCGGAGAAAGAAAAAAAAAGGGAAAACACTAAATGCCCGAGTCACGCAACAAAATATGAAAGTCACGGTGAAAACTTCATGTGGCAATGCTCCTGTTAATTTGTAACTAGTATCCGGCGTGATTAGTCACATTCCAGGCGGGTCAGAGAGTTCAGTGACCTGTTCGTTCATGTAGCCTATGTGAGGATGATCCACTGGAGGGAGACACGAGACTGGACATGAAACACGGACTGACCGCTTCAGATAGAAACCAATAAAGGTATCTATCTATCTATCTATCTATCTATCTATCTATCTATCTATCTAAAATAAACAATAAATAAAATAAACAATACAATTGATATCCTACTAAAGGAATAGGCTTTTTAGCAAATCTCGACCGCTTAATTGTTTACATTGTCGCAAAAATGAAAATATTATCGCACAGCTACAGACTATAAAGTCGAATATAGATATTTTATCCAACTTTATTCTCATACAGTACACTCGCGTAATACGATAGGCTATATAGCCTACTTCATAGCAATAAGCTGCTCGATTTTAAATTTTGTGGCAAAATCTAATATCCCTTTAGGCTATATAAAATTGGATACTTTATTCACATACACATAAGCCAATATAAATGGCAAATCTCAACTAGGCTACCTGATTGCTTGTTGCAAAATGAAATGCCTGACTGTTATTAACACTGTCTGTCCTGTTTTAGCCAATGAGTCTGATGTTGAACCATCTGTCTGTCCAGTTCCAAACAAGGAACCTGTTATCTGCCCCATTTGTCCAGTTATGAGCCCAGAAAATATAAATGCACTCCATGTCTGTCCCGTTAACCCTGTCACTGCCTTAGAGACATTCAGGAACTGTCTGCTTGTTCTGTTTCCCCAAATGTGTCTGAACTGTCTGTCTTGCCAGTCCTTGTTAGTGAATCTAATTATGAACTGTCTGCCTGTTCTGTTTTCTCAAATGTGTCTGTTGAACCATCTGCCTTGCCAGTCCTAGTCTGTGAGCCCGTTTATGAACTGTCTGACTGTCCAGTTTCAGTCAGTGAGCCCGTTCATGAATTGTCTGCCCGTTCAGTTGTCACCAGGAAAAATATTGATGAACTTGGTTTGTTCCCTGCCTCGGTCCTTGAGACCGTATATGCTCTGTCTGTTTTTTTGTGTCTCAGTTTTCCCTAGTTCCCAGTCTCTACCAGGGGTCTCTGCTCCGTCTGCTCAGCCACGGTGGCCTTCTGCTCTGCCGTGGTGGGCTTCTGCTCCGTCCGCTCCACCGTGGTGATCTTCTGTCTGGCTCTGGTGGTCTTCTGCTCCGCTGTGGTGGTCTTCTGTCTGGCTCTGGTGGCCGTCTGCTCCGCCATGGTGGTCTTCTGCTCCGTCCGCTCCACCGTGGTGATCTTCTGTCTGGCTCTGGTGGTCTTCTGCTCCGTCCGCTCCGCCGTGGTGGTCTTATGTCTCGCTCTGGTGGTCTTCCGCTCTGCCGTGGGGATCTTTGGACTCGTCTGCTCTGCTGTTGCCGTGGTGGTCTTCTGCTCCGTCCGCTCCACCGTGGTGATCTTCTGTCTGGCTCTGGTGGTCTTCTGCTCCGTCCGCTCCGCCGTGGTGGTCTTATGTCTCGCTCTGGTGGTCTTCCGCTCTGCCGTGGGGATCTTTGGACTCGTCTGCTCTGCTGTGGTGGTCCTGTTCTGCCGGTTCTGTCCTGGCGCCCTCCTCTGCTGGCTCCACCCTGGCTCCCTGCTCCGCCTTGGCATCCTGCTCTGCTGCCTTTGCCTCAGTCCCGTCCCTTCACTTCCACATGGACCTGGCCCTCCATCCCTCCCCCTGTTCCGCCTCCTCTCCACCACCCTCCTGGATTGTACTATGTCGGGATCATCTGGAGGCCGCTCACTGGTCCGTGGTCTTCCGTCTGCTCACCACCAGAGGTCGCCTTCTGATTACATTGACTCTCACACCACACAAACTGTTGCACGTCACCCTGGACTACATTTCCCATGCTCCATTGCACTGATTGGACTCACCTGCAGCCAATCACACACACACTATATAACAACCACTCAAATCCTTCTCTAATCGCCGAGTATTGTCTGCGTTTATCACTCTCCTAGTGGTAGTACTTTACGGTATCCTGTCTGAGTTTAGTCTAGTTCCTAGTTCTAGTCCTGTTTCGTAACATCTAGTTTTGCCTGATTGTCTGTTCCCTGCCTGTCTTGGATTTCTCTCTCGTCTAGTTGTTTGGATTCTGTTCGCACCTCACCTGGATTAATATCTGTCAGTGGATTACTCGCCTGCCTCATCCTTTGGATTATGTTCACCGTTGATCGACCTACGCCTGTTTATTGGATCACTCTTCTGTCTTGTCCTCTAAATACCTGTTTGCCATTGTCCGACCCTTGCCTGTTTTGACTATGTTTAAGAATAAAGCTTTGCAGGTGGATCCACACGTCTGCCCCATTACAAGCACTCTAGTAACTACTAGTATCTAACAAGAAACTCTGATTAATGAATTAGCAAGTAATAGTGGTTGTTCGAATGTGGTAGTTCACTATTAGCTAATCAGTAACTACTATTTTTTCATACCTCCCTAAGAACTACTGAGAACTATACAGGTTCATAATTAATATGAGTAATGAATAATGTATAATTAATTCTAAAGTTCAGGTCATGGTAACCCACTAGTAATGACTCAAGTATAACCAAATTCTTCCGAAGGAATTACTAATTATTTGGATCAGTATTCTACAGTGAATAAAATGATTAATTCTCTAGTACTGAATGAAATCATTGTAAGCTTTTTAGGGTCTTGTAAAGTATTGGATAGTATTCAGATGTTACTACATCCTTCTAAAGGAATTAAATTTTTTTGGGATCAGTATTCTAAAGTGAAGAGCGTGATAACTCCCTAGTAATTACTGAAATCATTGTAAACTTTTGAGATTTTTTGTAAGGTTCTGGTAAGTAATTAATTTTGCTAGATTTGGTAACACTTAAATAATTAGTGGGTTACCATGATCTTCACTTTAGAATACTGATCCAAATAATTAGTAATTTCTTCAGAAGGATGTAGTAACACTTGAGTCATTACTATCCAATACCTTTCATATATCTCAAAAGTTTATAATGATGTCAGTCAATATTAGGGAGTTATGATGCTTTTCACTTTAGAATACTGATCCAAGTAATTAGTAGCTCCTTTAGAAGGATTTGGTAATACATGAGTCATTACTAGTGGGTTACCATGATCTTTACTTTAGAATTAATTATACATTATGCATAATTCACATGAATTATGAACCTGTATACAGTAGTTCTTGTGAGTTATCCAGGATACATGAAAAAATAGTAGTCATTGATTAGCTAATAATGAACAACCAGTTTCACCTGAGCAATATTCTTACTAAATCGTTAATCAGAGTTTCTTGTTAGTTAATAGTAGTTACTAGAATGTTAATAGTGCATTAGTCATTTGTTCCTGTGTAGTTATTCATTAATGATGGAACAGTATTCTAAAGTGTTACCTAATGTTTTTAGCATGACTTTGAGAAAAATTAATGTTACTTAATGATAGACTTCTTCACGGCTTATGTTTGCAAATTTCATTTCATTCTGTAGCCTAGCTACTTTTTCTACAGTTCTGTGTTATGTTAAATGCTACTGTTTCTTTTGCTACTGATCATTTCTTTTGCTACTGATCATTTTCTGACAGATAATATCATGATCTTTTAAGCGTCGGCGAAGCAGTGTTGCCAGATAAGGCTATGAAAACAAATAAAAATCTTTTGTAAATACGATAAGATAAAGATATCGCTAGCCCTAAACTGCAACTTCCCACTTTAATAACTTTCTAAACTAAAGTGTCAAATTAAAGGGGTCATATGATGCTTTTTTAAAGATCATTATTTTGTGTATTTGGTGTAACAGAATATGTTGACATGCTTTAATGTTCAAAAAACACATTATTTTTCAAATACTGTACATTATTGTAGGTCCTCTATGCCCCGCCTCTCTCAAACGCTTAGTTTTCTACAAAGTCCCTCCTTCCGACAAGCGCAGTCTGCTCTGATTGGCCAGCTGACCCAGTGCATTGTGATTGGCCGAACACCGCAAGCACTCGTCGGAAATGTAACGCCCCTTACCATAATCACGAGCTTCATCTTTCAAAATAAATGAAAAGACAGAGCCCGAAAGGGGAACAGAGTCGCGTGACAGACTAAAGAATATCTCTTTGGTTTTGAGACTTTAGTCTTTGCAACTTCAGGGATCTTATCTATGCACAATCAGCTTGTAACACTCCAAAGAGAAAGGAAAACTTGAAACCGCATCATATGACCCCTTTAAGTGAAAAAGACAAGTCCAAGAACGCTTACAATAGCTGGATCTGGCAACAGATTTTGCACACAAGTGCCCTGTTTTGCAACGATCATTTTCATACGATTCTTGCAAACTGTCTAAACTTAATTATATATGCAGACACACTTATGAGGAATTTTAAACATCAGATTACAGTCATTCAAAGAACAAATTTTATTTCTGATCATGAAAAATGTACCGATTTCCTGGCGGTGCCGTATGAACGGCCATGAACACACTAATATTTTCAATAAAGTTGCATTGAAACGGTTTAGCCTATTGTGCCATCTTTCTCTCCCGCAACAGCCCTTAAGTTAGTATGCCTATCTGTGCAGTTTTACAGTCAGCACGCATGAAAACTGTACAGTGAGTGTTAGCTGTGGACTGAACTGTTGTGAAAAACGAAACCAAGGAGACGGCGCTCAGGAAGCCGCAGGCTAAAATAAAGTGCCATATACATTGAAATGTGCTCTGAGCTTCCTTCTGCAGTGATTGGTTCCTCAAAAACATGAGAATTTCCTCTCGCTTCGGTCCCGAGCTGCTTCCTCGAGCGCTCCGGTTGTCCCGACACCAGCTGCAGTCAATCTGAGAAACAAAAGATTCCTGGAGAAATGGAAGAACATTTATGAGACTATGTCTGCGTCCCAATGTGCATACTATCCATCCTAAATTCTATGTGATATTAGTCATTTTCAATACTATCCCTGATGAAAAAAAACAGCATATGCTGGTTAGGCATGTTTTGAAGCTGGGATGCTGGTTTGAGCTGGTTTAAGCTGGTTTATGCTGGTCCTTTGCTGGTTTATGATGGTCCTTAGATGGTCATGTGCTGGTCTTAAACTGGTTGGACCAGTTTAGGACCAGCACATGACCATCTTAAACCAGCTAAGGACCAGCATAAACCAGCAAAGGAACAGCTTAAACCAGCTCAAACCAGCATCCCAGCTTCAAAACATACCTAACCAGCATATGCTGTTTTTTTCAACAGGGATTTAGGGTAGATAGGGTGGATATGCACATTGAGACGCAGGGACTGACAAGTTTTACTGTTTTTAATTTGACAGAATATTAGCTAAATAACCATGAACATAATCTTAACTTGAAACACAAAAGATAAAATGGAATATCAACCAAATGCTATTATCATGATTTTAAAAAGGTCTTTACAGTATATTCCCACAACCAAACGTGTATGTGATGTTTTTAAGAGTGTGTTCATACACAGACAGCATTTACATGCATTCCTTTAGCAGACACTTAAATAAAGTGAAAGACACAGTGAGGGAATCCTAGGATTGCTGAGTCATCCATGACTAAATCCCCCAAACCACAATCATCGTCATTAGAATCATTCTCTCCATCTCTGCATGATGTCATGTTTATGGATGAGTGGGTAGGAAAACCTGAAACATGTGCAGACAAATAAAACACCTCAAATACTCTCACACAAATGCCTAATGTATTCGTGATTTAAAGGTGCAGTAGGAGATCTTGGAAAATGCTAACTTTAGCCTGATAGCAAAAAGTACCAAAGATTTAAACTACTTCAGTCTGTGTGCACTGAATTTATTTAATACACGAGTTTCACAATTTGAGTTGAATTACTGAAATAAATGAACTTTTCCACGACATTCTAATTTATTGAGATGCACCTGTATTGCACCTTTAAGCACATAAAGAAGGTTTTATTCAAAATTGCAATTAATTGTGACAATGGTTTTTGACTCTTAAGTGGATACTGAACAGTCCGGAGGTAACAAATCACAGATCTCTTGTAAACCATCAGAAACACACTATGATATGTGTTGTATGTTTGAGCTAGGAAAAACTATTTCAAACCCCCCCCAAAAAAACTTTTATATATTATAAAAACCGACCAAATATTATAATTAATGTAAAATAAGATTACAAATGAAATCTACTTTATAATTATTAAGACAATAAAAGTAATATAGTGTTATTTGCTGTTTCTTTGTAAAGTGTTTGTTAAATTAGGCATTTCTGAGTGAAATTTATTATAATTATTTTCAGTGTAACGTAATATACAAATGAAATAAAATAGAACTATTAAACAAAACCAAAAATATAATACATAAACTAGGGAAATAAGTAATTGAAAATGCATCCATTTGATTTTTATTTATTTATTTATTCATTCGTTTTATTATTAGTCTATTATTTATTTATTTATTTTAGTGCTGTCAAAAGATTAATCACGATATTTATTATGTGTATATGAATACACACACATGCAGTATATATTATGAAAATATTTACGTCTATATTTATATAGTTTATATTATAAATATATTTAATATTTTAACATAACCTATTTTTCTGAAATATACATGCATGTGTGTGTATTTATATATACATAATAAATATACACAGAACACACACACATATTATGTAAACAAAAACTTTTATTTTGGATGCGATTAATCATTTGACAGCACTAATTTATTTATTTGCAGTTGTGAGTTATCAGCGGTCAGATTCAAGAAATCAACATTTTAAAAACTGTCAAGATTGAGTGACTCCTGATTTACATTTATGCATTTGGCACCAAATGTGACTTCATGATTTATATTTTATCCGTCTGTATGGGAACATGGGATCGTCAAAACCATTAACCCACACCAGAAAACACCAGCAAAACCATTTCTAAGCATAACCGGACCATGATGGATCCTCATGTGACATCTGGAGAGTTTGAGGCTTCATAAACCCTGAGTGTCAGTACGCAGACGCTATTAAAAGTTACATAAACGCTGTGAGAAGTTTGTAAAAGTGTTGCGGGAAGCCAGTGTGGGCAGTGAGAGTATTTGGCTCGAGGACCAGGGTGTGTCTGTGGTCATTGACTTTGAGAAGAAACAGCAGCTGGAGGAGAGAAAAATAGTGATATTTGCGAGAACGAGAAAAAGAAATGCAGACAACATTGAAGAAACTGAGAATGTGCAGGATATAATTTTGTCCTTGCAGTGGGAGCATTTGTCCGCCGTCCAAGTCCAAAAAAACGTTTTGACTTCGGTCCCTCAGTCGGAGAGTGTTTTACTTGGAGACGGATGGAATGAGAATGAGAATCAGAAGGAAAAGAGGAGGAGCAGAATAAAAAAAGACAAAAAAAAAATTGTCTAGGAGACATCATGTTGAGGAGCAAGTTCGCTACCCTAATAAACCTTTACAAATACTCACACTCACTCATCCCAGATAACAACAAAGTTTTGCTAATGTTTCTGTTATGAAAACATTATTTTAAAACAAAAACTTTTCTGTGAATATTAGAGAAAACCTTAGGGTTCCATTTTAGCATATTTTAAACATTATGGAAATTTTACTTTTAAAAGTCCTACGAGGAGGTTTGTGCATCCCAGCTAACAAGGAATGTTCTAAAAACTTTGGCTAACGTTCTGGCAAGGTTCTCTCAAAGTTATGAACGAGCATTCTTCCAGTAAATGTATCTGTTCTCTAAATAAATAAATAAAAATATATTATTAAACTATTATGTCAAAAAAATGTTCCATAATATATATATATATATATATATATATACTGTATATATCATTTATGGAACATGTTTTATTTATTTAATTTATTTAGAGAACATTATTAGAGAACGGATAACTTTACTGGAAGAATGCTCGTTCTCAACTTTGAGAGAACCTTGCCAGAACGTTAGCCAAAGTTTTTAGAACATTCCTTGTTAGCTGGGATGCACAAACCTCCTCACTGTAAACACGTTCTGCCTACAGCATCTCTCCCTCAGCACAGACAACACCTCTTCTTTCACCTCCTCGCAGTCGAGCCACTGATCCTCTGTGTTTGGGAGCTTCAGGTTTAATGTCCCTGAAGGTCAAGGAGTCACAGGGAATCACGGGTGATCTGGGATATGGAACAGAAATGATCCATGTGGAATTCATCCTGGACCTTTAGAGAGTGAATCTCCTGGAATTACATTCAACCACGTATGTTAACATTTCAAGTTAGATCACTTTTAGATCACGTTCACAAGCCTACTGTAAAATATTTGTATTATTTTTTATACTGACCAAAAATCAACTCTGTTTTTTCCAGATGTAGGCGCGTGTCTGTGATTCTAATGAGTCCGCCCGTGCGCATGCGCTGTTCTGCGCGCTGAGCCGAGGCGCGTCTGGTCTGGAGTTTATTCATCAACGCACTAAAACGTTGGTATTATTCGGGGTTTAAGGTAAGTTTAAATGTTTATAACGTCCAAGAAATTTGTGTGGACAAATTATCAGACGGTTTAGAGACAAATGTGGAAGTTTCGTTATTTTATTCGGTTATTGTAAACAAACTAAAGGTTTGACGCTAAACTGAAGACTGAAGGAACGGTTATAAATAAACTGACACGTTATTCTGACATGGCTCATTCATAAGTGTGTTATTCGAATGAGATTTGAGGGATAAATTAACTTAATTATTACAAATATTCTAATAGGCTAAGTTCTAATAGGCTTCAGTTCGTTTTCTTTCTTTAGATTTTGGCGTGAAATGTGAACACAGTTTAATCAAACCATTTGAAGGTCTTCTGTCAAGCATACAAAAATAAATAAAAAAATAATATTACGAATAAAAAACGATGATACTAGGATGTTGTCAGACGGTTGCTGAGGTGTCTCTATGATTCTCTATTGGATCTGCTCTGACATTCAATATATCATTGTCATGTTTTAACCAGCTTTTGAAATAAAAGATTACTGCAAATTAAAACTTTTTCTTTTTTTTTGTATTTGTAAATATTTCTTATTTTGTATTTATGAAACAGATTGCTAAAAATTTACTTAAAATATTATTAATGTTGATGCCAAGATGTTGCTATGCAATGAAAAATCATGATAAAAAGTACAATGCATGAAGAAGAATGCATGGCCTGTGAGTGAATGAGAGAGCGGCATGAGCTAAACACACACAGAATGTTTCCATTACTTCCCACTCACTTCTTCAGTCTGTCTGATGGACTTGGTGTGATTAAAGGTGTAATTAAACTCCAGCAATAACAGTCTGGATGGAGACATGTGGTTGAACTGTGTTAAACTGTGTAAATGAGTCTGTGAGGAGATACTTTATTCTGTATTTTCATGAAGATTATGCATGTTTTCCCCCAGAATAATTCACATTATTATAATATCTCTGAATATTTAATTTATTTTATTTTGTTCTTATTGTAATATAGGAATTGAATATTGGATTTTTTTTTTTTAAATATTAAAAAAAAATAATATTATTTAAGTTTTGACTATAATAGATACTATACACCATATATATATATATATATATATATATATATATATATATATATATATACACACACACATACACATACATACACTGTATATGTATAAAGATGTCATGGTATTACTTCAGTCGTCTGGTGATTGACTCTCTCTTTCTCAGGACGCACGTCATGGTGTGAAAAGAAAATACTGACTGATGGGCAGCTAAACGGATTGAGACGGTCCGTCGAGAGAAAGAATAAGAGAAGATAGTGAGAGAGAGAGAGCGAGGACGAATAATCCAGCTAATCCTGGCCAATCCCAGCCGTTCAGACTCCTCTGGAGCCACAGACAAAACACGGCGGATCACACACACATCTGATGTGCTTTAGACAGGCTGTTTTGGGGATCCTGGGATGCCAAAGGCCTGCGGTGGTATTCGTAAACACTAAAACAACAGATTAGAGTGACCGTTGGATGCCAGGTGTGTTAGGACAGAGCTGAAGGAAAAGGACAATGCTGAATGTCATTCATCTAACAAAGCGTCAAGTTTCTGGAGAAGCAGCATTCAACTTTGGTGTGGACAAGAACTCAGATGCGGTTTTAAAGGAGATATAAAAGATGAGATGTGTGAAACGGATGTTTAGAAGAAGTTCTGCATCATGTAAATCTGAATAAGTCTCTGATAACAGTTAACAGTGGGATTCAGCGATTCTTTTAAAAGGATGGTGACATGTAGATATTTTTTGAAGACATTTTGTGTAAGAAACATATTTTTTCTACTATCAGAGAGAGTGCAGGGTTTCTGTGTTCACTAGAAGGTGTTTAAATTCTTTGTAAATCCTATTAGGCTTCTTTAACAGGTTATTTTTAAACTCCGGCTCGGGATGGGCAGCAGCTCACAAACCGATGGAGCTCATATATTACAGGCGTGTGAACATTTAAAAACACGTGTGCATTTGTAGCACGTATTTAGATTTGATGGCGTTCATATCTTTCACCTTAGAGTTTGTCATAACGACACTCTTTAAAACAGTCTTCTTCAGTGATATTTTTGCAGGATATTATAATCAAAATGAGAGTTTTTGTGTTTTTGCTGCTCATCCTAAAGTTTGAATCTGATCAGATCACAGAACACCACTTAATAGCTTATTAGCAATTAGTTAAAACTGCCGTTTTGTTTTATTAATGCCTTTATATTTACATTTATACTTGTTTTCCCAAGTTTTTTTAAAAAATAATTTTTCTCTCTCTGGATCTAGTCAAATAATTATTTGAAGTTAATTTAGCATTTATTTAGCTGCATTTATCTGGGTGTTTGATTGCTTTGTTAAGCATTAAGCTTTTTTAGTATTTTTCAGACACATCTTTCCACAATTTTTTTCTTTCTCTAGGTATCTTCAAATGATTATCTGACATTAATTGAACATTTATTTAAGTGGATTCATCTGGTAGATTTTTTTCATCTGGTAGACATTTGTTTCTCTCTCTGGATCTGTTTTAAGGATTATTTGACATTTATTATGCTTCATTTATCTGGGTATTTAATCGCTTCATTACACTAGCATTTTTAAAGCATTTTCTGACACCTCAATTTTTCCATCAGTGACATATTTGGGATTGACTCAGTTTACTATTTATTCTATTGGCATCTGTTTACATTTGAGGAGCACTTGATATTTTGGGACAGACCTTTTGGATTTGGTTTTAAGGATCATTTAAATCATATTTCTCGTCATGAGTCTAGGAAAGCTGCCGGCGATCAAAGGCCTGGTATCCTCGTCTCACGGCAAACGACGGTTTAAGAGTGACCTGTCGGTGGACATGATCAGTCCGCCACTCGGCGACTTCCGCCACACGATGCACGTAGGCCGCGGTGGGGACGTCTTCGGTGACACTTCATTTCTGAGCAACTACGGCGGATCAAGTAACAGCGATGGCCTACGGTACCCGGATTCACCCTCCGGCTCCAAACCGACACGTTTTTTGTCGAGAACGCTACAGCACGTACGAAAGACTCCTCTGCCCCGGTTGAGAGGAGGGTCACGTGACTTCTCGTCCCCTTTGCCGCCCATCTCGCCCATCATGAAAAATGCCATCTCTCTGCCTCAGCTCAACATGAGCAACGACGTCCTGATGAGGGCGCTGCTGCCCACCTCCACCATCTCACCGGACGAACCGCTCTGCTCCTACGGTACCAACACAGACACCAAACACATTTTATTTATATTTAGGGCTATCACGAACAATTATTTTGGTAATCGAGTAATCAGTCGATTATTCTGACAATTTACCGAGTAATCGGATTAGAATTAATTATTGAGGTAATAAAAATAGAACTAAGCAAAGCAATACACTTTAAAATGACTTAAAATACATATATAATAGAATTGAGGTAATAATCTAAAATCAAAAGCAAGTATGGTTTTACTGAACAAAAGTGTGAAAATATATAATGTTTTAAACAATAGAACTAACATACATTATGCATTATATCAAAGGCCTGCAGACGGCGCCAACGGCTTGACAATTGTTTTTACACTTTACAACGTGATCTAATCCTTCTTTAAAGGGGTCATATGATGCGATTTCATTTTTTCTTTTCTCTTTGGAGTGTTACAAGCTCTTGGTGCATAAAGAAGATCTGTAAATTTGCAAAGACTAAAGTCTCAAATCCAAAGAGATATTCTTTATAAAAGTTAAGAGTCAGCCACGCCCCCCTAAAACGACGCGTTCGAACATGCCCCCACATGTCTACCTCACTATGTGGGAAGATTTGCATAACGCCGCCCAAATGTTCACGCAAAGAAAGGAGGCGTAACTTTTATTCTCGCAGTAGTATTGTTGTCGCCGCCACCATGTCCTGAAGACGCTGTGTGCTTCGTTGTGAAAGCGAAACTACTTTGTTTGGCCTTCCAAAAGAGGATGATATCCGCTTCGTCATGCCTAGAGCTGATCCGTGCTGGTCGCTGAGGAAATACATCAACTTAGTGCTGTGGATCGCCGGATCGGCTTTCACCGTTTTCACCGCTCCTTCGCCGGAACCGCCGTTCTCGCCCCGCCGCCTCAGCTCACTCTTGCCCGACTTCAGCTCACGCTAACCTAAACAATATTTAATTCAAATGTCCACTTAATCTTTAATATTTGACCATTTATTTAGAATTGCTACAGCCACTGTCATTTCTTGAATATGTGGACATCAAAACGTGTAAACTCAGAGTGAGGGTTTGAGCTTTTATTTTGAAATCACAAATAAATAGTTATGGCCAAAGTATACTTCGTTTTTGTACGCGTATGCTAGTGTATACATACAGTCGAATGCGTAGCCATCAAAGTAGGCTATACTTAGTAGTTAGCATATTTAGAAAGATGATGTATTCTCCTGTATTGGCGTAGGTTTATATGATTTACCTTACAAATCTGATGAAATGGCGCACACTGCGTCCCCAGATGAACGTTATAATAAACCCAAACTCACAGCAATATGCAGAGATGGCGTTTGAGACACTCCACACATGTAAATGATAACTCTTTGTTTGGAGCAGAATTTACTGTGAACAGAGCTGCTCTGACACGCACATACGTAACCTACCCACATGTAAATACCGTATTGGCCCGAATATAAGACGACCCTGATTATAAGATGACCCCCCTTTTTCCAGATGTACCTATTGGAAAAAGTCTTTTTAAAAACCAAATCTTTTTTTTTCTCAGTAAAACACAGTTTGTCTTCAATTATTTTCATATTGCATATTTTTCCTATTTTAATTTTTGTTTTGAAAGTATGGTAAAAACTGGTCAAATGTACCAACAATCACATTTAAAAAAATACGCTTTTTGATATACCATTAAAAAAACAAAAAAAAAACAGGTAGCCCATCTGAATTAGTACATTTAGGCTATCCATCTAATAGTAGCCTACCAAAATCTTATTAACAGTAGAAGTTAAATCTTACTGTAGTCTTCAAATCTGGGTACTGTGTTACGTTTTAAAATCACAAAGGGAGTTTGGTCCCATCAGGCTAACGTGACAGTCACTACTCATGCAGCTGTAAGTTTTCTTTTTCTTTTGTTTTTACTCGCGGTCTTTACAACACGCGTTACATTACGTATTTCATGGCACCCTCGTTTTATGCGTATTTGGCGCCACCTATTGTTGTGGGTGTATGATTGACATGTCAAAGTCTAGACTCTAGACCCTGAATATAAGACGACCGTGTTTTTTCAGATGTATTTCCAAGAAAAAAACATTGTCTTATATTCGGGTCAATACGGTAATTAATGCGTATTAAACCTGCATATATTTATTTAATTGAATTGTAGTTTGTGAATTAACAGTGATATTATGCTTTATTATGATTTTTAAATGGGTTTAATATATCATGCGGCCTTGGAAATGGTCTAATAATGTGTTCATGGATTCTCGTCCGTGGAATGCTCCACTTCCGGGATTTTGCCGGCTACTCGACATGGGCAAAATGCAATCGAGGATTTTTTTTGTAATCGAGTACTCGAATTGAATCAAGGAATCGTGACAGACATAATTATCATTATGCTCATATCATTATATCATTGTTATCATTATATTTATCAATACAGTTGTTGCTATAGTTATTGCTGTAGATATTCTTATAATTAGCGTTATAGGTATTTTATTAGTTTTCATAATAGTTATCGTTATATTTATTGTTATAGCTATTATTATAATTTTGTTATCGTTATTACTAGTTATCATTCTATTTATTGTTATAGTTGTCTTTGTAATTATCTTTATAGTTATTGTTTTTAGGTATTGTTATCATTTTTGGTGTAGTTATCACTAGTTATCTTAATAATTATTGCTTTAGTTATATGTATAAAGTTATCACTATAGTTATCGTTATAGTTGTAATTATTATCATTAAAGTTAAATGTATAATTATTGTCATCACTATAGATATCATTATAGTTATTGTTATAATTATCATTATAGTTATCTGTATAATTATTTTTTATAGTTATCACTATAGTTTATTTTATTTCTTTCGAAATCTATGAGAAAAGCAAGTCCACACTACAACTATAATGATAACAACACAGAGGAACAATACTGCTGGAATCACTTTCAGAGCATTTTTTTCCAGCCGATGAATGAAAACGCATTAGCATACAATATGAATCCATCCTGCTATAAGGAGCACAAGTGTTTAAAGAAACATACATCAAAACGGCAACATACTTTTAAAATAAATGGAACGTTATAATCAGCTGATGTGAATGCTAATATAGTTATCATTATAGATATTGTTATACAGTAGTTAGTGTTATTGTTATAGTTGTCACTATAGTAAAAGTGTTGATTGTGTCACAGTTTTAGCCATGGTTTTGGGTGTTTTCGCCACCAAAACAACTAAAATTACATATTTGGTTCCGCACCAAACGCGAGAAATGATCAGATCCATTGCTGCATTAATAGTGTAAACACTCAATACACTTGTCCGTAGGTAAATATGTTTATACCTCTTTCTAATTAATCTGATTGGTTTATAGTTTAAGATTCAAGATTCAAAGTGTTTTATTGTCATGTGCACAGTGAGGAAAACAGGTTTCCCTGTACAATGAAATTCTTTCTTTGCTATCCACAGTGAATGCCAAGACAAGTGCAAAAACTATGTAAAAATAAAATTAAATCACACACACACACACAAATATATACACACACAAACATAATAAAAAATAAAATAAAACGATGCCGCAGAAGTAGAAATATAAACTATGTAGATATAGAAGTATAGACTATAAAACTGTTGTTGATCTGCTGCACTATGTAATCTTAAATTGAGCTATTTTTAACTTGACACAGTATTTTAAAAAATTCTGACTTGAAAATGAGACGCTGAGAAAACAGTGATACGATCTGTAATGACCAAAGACACAGACAGACTAAATGACCTTTATCGGTTTGAGTGCAAACCAAGCGGCAACCTCTTGCTCTCTCTAGTGAAGCCAACACGGAAGTGACTTAAACTGTAATTCGTCAACTGGCCGCTAGAGGCTGGCTGCAAAAGGGATAGACTGGCTGCATAGACTGCCCATGTTAAAATGCCCAACTTTACAGCAGAAAAAACAACGTTTATTCGTGTGCACTCAGAATAACAACGAAACGTTGCGCTTTTATAAAATAATTAAAGCAAACAGGATGCCCTTTCTGCCGTCTTGGTCTGTGAACTTGAACGCGTCACTTCGAAACTCCGTGTATTTTTTCCTTATTACAGACATGAAAAATATATCTATAGTGTCACGAATCCGGTTCATGAACTTTCCAATTCATTGACTCTCGCACTACACACTGTTGCACATCACCCCGGACTACATTTCCCATCATGCATTGCACTGATTGCACTCAGCACGAATTGCACACACCTGTTTACACTGATTAAACAACGTTTATTCGTGTGCACTCAGAATAACAACGAAACGTTGCGCTTTTATAAAATAATTAAAGCAAACAGGATGCCCTTTCTGCCGTCTTGGTCTGTGAACTTGAGCGCGTCACTTCGAAACTCCGTGTATTCTTGCCTTATTACAGACATGAAAAATATATCTATAGTGTCACGAATCCGGTTCATGAACTTTCCAATTCATTGACTCTCGCACTACACACTGTTGCACATCACCCCGGACTACATTTCCCATCATGCATTGCACTGATTGCACTCAGCACGAATTGCACACACCTGTTTACACTGATTGCACCCAGCTGTTTCATATCACTCCCTCACTATTTAACACTCACTCTGATCCCTTCCCTCTGCCGAGTATTGTTTCAGCGTTTATCACTCTCCTAGAGATAGCTACCTTACGGAGCCCTAGCCCTAGCCCTAGCCCTAGCCCTAGCCCTAGCCCTAGCCCTAGCCCTAGCCCTAGCCCTAGCCCTAGCCTAGCTGTTTTCCCGGTTTCTGATCTTCGCCTGGTTTCCTGGATTTCTCCCTTAGTCTTGCCCCTTCTGACTCTGTCTGCCCATCGTCGACCCACGCTAGCCCTAGGACTGTTCTTGTGTCTTGCCCACCATATACCTGTCTGCCTCTGTTTAACCCTGCCTGCTTCATGACCACGTCTCTGTCTTCTCCACAATAAAGCCTTGCAGATGGATCCGCACGTCTCACGTCTCGTCAGTTCTGTAACATATAGAGAGTGAAGCTTTTAAATTAACCAGTTCAAATATAAAACAAATATTCTCAGATTATGTAATCCGTATGGAACATGCATACATTCTGCGGAGATGACGAGTCAGTGTCGCCGATTTCATCTCTTAAACCGAAAACAGAAAGCACTAGTGTAACAATAAATTATTAAAATGTTAATGCAGTGTACTTGCTGTTTTTCCCTAACACATTTATAATTATTATATTTGCCGGTGCGCTGTGGCAATCCTTTTTGTGCGTGCACTTGAGCACTTATTAGGTTATGTAGGCAAATTGTCAGCCTCTTATATGTATGCTTTCTCGTAAACAATTAGTCAATATGCATTAGGGCTGCCCTCGACTAAAGATTTTTCTGGTCGACTACTACTAGTATTTAAGCATTAGTCGCACTTTTACATTTTTATTTTAAAACCTTTATGTTATAATATGGCAACATAATATTGCGTTCTACAATATTTCTATGAATAAATCTCTGACAGACACAATCAGCCAATCACTGTGTGCATAGTTAGTAAGCATGCTGACATCATCCATAGCAACAAGGTCAAGCCCGCCCTTACTTTTAGCTTAAGACTTCTGTCTATTCCTTAGTAAAAGTTTGTCTCAGCAGCTTTGTGGATAGGTTTTAAGAAAAAAAACTCTTAGCTAAAAACTTTTACTGCTATTTAGGAGAACTCTTAGTGGTAAGATACAATGTTTTGGGAATACGGGCCCAGGTTTACAGCCTGGTTTAAAAAAATGATTTTGGTCTATATAGCTAATTTTGCCCTTCATGACAACTGTGAGGGGGGTGAATGTTTTTATAACTCATCCGTTTAAATTATATTAAGCCTTAAAGTTCTGCATAATTAAGGGTGTGGCCACTTGAGTGACAGGTGGATTGCCGCTGCTGTCACCGGCGTCGAGCTAGTTGGGCGTGGTTTCAGCAACCAGCTCCCGCCTCTTTGCCCATTTTCGATTATCCAGGAGTGACGCGCGGCCAAGATGGCGACAGCCGGTTCTGCCTACTTTAGGCTTCAAAAACGCTCTTCGGAAACCTATGGGTGACGTCACGGACACTACGTCCATGTTTTTATACAGTTGGTACAAACACCTGCACAAACACACACACACACCCCTGCAGAAAATGAGGGAGGCACAGAAGAAAAGTGCTGAGATGTTTTCAGTGGTGTGTGTGTTTAATGTCTCTGGAATTCTGGAATTTCCCTTATTCTGAGAAACCCCAAACCAGCTCTGAAAGACTGACATAAAGATAACTAAATATAACACACACACACACACACACACACACACACGCACGCTGCACATAGGTCTCATCCTGCCACCTACTGGACAGTGACCACAATACAGGAGTTATTCTAATGTACTGTAAGTACAGCAGATACATGTGAAAAAGTGTCATAGATTATGTGACTTTGATAGCCAGTTGTTTATCAGGTTTTGCTCATGTTGCTCCCTGTTATTAAAACAGACACAAAACAAACATGCAGACATTATATTTCATTTACATTTATGCATTTGGCAGGCACTATTATCCATAGTGACTTCAGAAACATATTATTTTTCCTCTCTTCTCCTGCAGGTCTTAATTCTGATTTCGTTACACTGCCTCATTTATCCCGACTCGACCAAAGCTTTGCAGAAACGTCTGAATTGCTCAGTGGAGACAGTCGACGGAGTTCCTTACTGGAGAACAGCGAGGTCTCGATGATGCGATCTGATTCACTCTCATCCTTCACGGTGGACCTTGGCCCCTCCCTCATGAGCGAGGTTCTGGGGATGATTGACAGCTCCTGCTGCCTCATTAAGAGCCATCAAGATCAGGAGATTGAGGAAGAAGAGCAGCAGAGCTCTGTGTTTGAGACGGATCATAAATGTCAGACAATAGATGCTTCAGTCAGGTGTCCGATTGGACCACACGTCACTATCGAGCCCAGGAGGTTCCAGCAGGCTGCTAGCATGCTAGGACGTCAATTTGGAGGAGGAAGACCTGAAGAGGAGCGTCAGAGACCTTCATCTTTTAGACACCAGGACACCGTACAGCTTCACTGAGAGTCAAATCAAAGTATGAACATCAGAAATTACACACAAGAATCAGAATGAGATTTATTGCCATGCTGTTCATGATGGTGAGTGGGGGGAGTGCAGGGGGGTTCCTACTGAAGTCCACGATAATCTCCACAGTTTTGAGCGTGTTCAGCTCCAGGTTGTTGTGACTGTACCAGACAGCCAGCTGCTCAACCTCCTGTCTGTAAGCAGACTCGCCACCGTCCTGAATGAGGCCGATGACTGTGGGGTCATCTGCATACATCAGGCACTTGACAGAGGGGTCTTTAGAGCTGCAGTCATTGGTGTACAGGGAGAAGTGCAATGGGGAGAGGACACAACCCTGGGGGGTGCCAATGCTGATCGTATAGCTGCTGGATGAGAATTTCCCCAGTTTTACTAGCTGCTGCCTGTGTGTCAGGAAGCTGGTGATCCACTGACAGACGGAGGTGGGCACGGAGAGATGAGTTAGTTTGGGCAGGAGGAGGTTTGGGATGATAGTGTTAAAAGCCAAGCTGAAGTCCACAAATAGGATCCTCACATAAGTCCCTGGTCTGTCTAGATGCTGCAGAACATAATGCAGTCCCATGTTGACTGCATCGTCCACAGACCTGTTTGCTCTGTAGGCAAACTGAAGAGGCTCCAGCAAGGGTCCAGTAATGTCCTTCAGGTGTGCCAGCACCAGTTTTTCAAATGCCTTCATGGCCACAGATGTTAGAACCACAGGTCTGTAGTCATTAAGTTCTGTAATTTTGGGTGTCTTAGGGACGGGGATGATGGTGGAACGTTTGAAGCAGGAAGGGACTTTGCACAGCTCCAGTGATCTGTTGAAGATCTGTGAGAAGATGGGGGCCAGCTGGTCAGCACAGGTTTTCAGACAGGCTAGTGTGACACCATCTGGGCCTGGTGCTTTTCTTCTCTTGTTCTTTCTGAAGACCTGACACATATCATCTTCACTGATCTGAAGTGCAGGAGTGGGGGAGAGGGGGGTTGCTGGAGGTGTTAATGGTGTTTTTTCAAACCTGCAATAAAACTCATTCAGATCGTCTGCCAGTTGTTGATTCTGTAGTTGGTGATGTCTTTCAGACCTTTCCACACTGAAGCTGTGTCATTGGAAGAGAACTGGATCCTTAGATTTTCAGAATAATTCCTCTTTGCCACTCTGATATGGACAGTTATGATATTTAAAAGACAGTTTAGTTTTTAATACAAATTTTATTTTTAAGCCCAAATAAGTTTTGGAAATAAGAATCCAGGACCTGAAAGAGACCTGCTATACAGACAGTGCACAAACGGAGAGCCATCTGAAGTCTTTCTTTATAAATGTGACCCTGGAGCACAAAAGCAGTCTAAAATAGCATGGGTATATTTGTAGCAATAGTCAACAATACATTGTATGGGTCAAAATGATACATTTTTCTTTTATGCCAAAAATCATTAGGATATTAAGTAAAGGTGAACAAACATTCAGCTGTAAATGTCTTTGTTTGTCAATTAAACTTGGAATCAAGTATTCAATTAATCTGTCCTGTACATATTTTCAGAAGTACATTTATATTTTTATGTTGTTTATATGTGATTATGCATTTACAAAACCAAAAGGCAATGACCAGGATTTGTAGCGTCTTAATTAAACATCGATCTACAGTAGATCTGTCTGCTAAAGCCAGTGTGAAGATATTCATATTATTTTATATGATTTGTATTATTTTTGTATTATAACATTAATATTTTGTATACTAAAATAACAGATACATTTAATAGAATAATTTGTCCAGTTTTATGCTTAGAGCTGACAAAAATATGCATTTCTGAGTGAACATGTAATTTAATCACAAATAAAATGTTAATATATGCAGTGAATATATGTGGAATTAATATCAGAGTTTTCTATCTGTAGTAGAATTATGTATATAACTGTTAAAATAAAAGATATTTTCAGGAACATGCCATTGTATTTTACTTCTTAAAGAATAAAAGATCATGTTAAAAAACATCTCTTGAGAATGAAAAAAAAACATTTTACAAATAGTGAGAGACACAGATACAGTAGAATACAGGAGAAAGAAATTATAAAAAAAATATATATATATATTTGTTCGTACCTAGACATCATATTTGGCATGTACATTGAAATGTTTTTTGTAAGGTTTAGGCAGTCTACAGCAGTACAATAATAATAACATAAATAATAATAAAGGTGCAAGCAAGATAAAAAAAAACAGAAATGTAAAATAATAATTACAACAGATTCACAATGCAATGCAATACAATAAATATATAATAATAATAAAAAGTGTGCAGGTGCAAGGTTGAGGTGGAGACTTTGCATTGAGGTATGTAATATGACTTTAGGGGGAAGTCGTGGCCTAATGGTTAGAGAGTTGGACTCATAACCCAAAGGTTGTGAGTTTGAGTCTCGTACCGGCAGGGATTGTAGGTGGGGGGGAGTGAATGTACAGCGCTCTCTCCCACCTTCAATACCACGACTGAGGTGCCCTTGAGCAAGGCACCGAACCCCCAACTGCTCCCCGGGCGCCGCAGCATAAATGGCTGCGGCGCCCGGGGAACCCCCACTGCTCCGGGTGTGTGTTCATGGTTTGTGTGTGTTCACTGCTGTGTGTGTGCACTTTGGATGGGTAAATGCAGAGCACTAATTCCGAGTATGGGTCACCATACTTGGCCACATGTCACTTCACTTCACTTCACTAATGTAATGTAGTTGTGCAAAGTATGCAAGATGCAAAAAGACAATGTTTGCATAGTCTTTGATATGATATGATATATGAAGGGGGATAATAGTGCGATCTTAGAAACAGCTTTACAATTTATTAAGGGTTCTGGTGACCTGCTTTTGTTTGTATGCAGGCAGAAGAAGAATGGATGTGTGATCTGCTTTACCGAAGGCAGGGTGGGGGAGGGGTTTGTAACTGTTTTTGAGTGCTGTGTAGCAGTGATCAAGCGTCTGATCTGCTCGAGTAGGAAAAGTTATGTGTTGGTAGAATTTAGGGAGGAGTTTTTTCAGGTTTGCTCCGTTAAAGTTTCCAGTAACAATAAAAACAGTGTCCGGGTGTTTGTTCTCCAGACCATTTATAGTTTCACTACAAAATAGTTTCAGAATGCTGGCATGGCTGCCCCTCTTGCGCTTTTTCCTCTTTCGTCGGTGCGGGTGTAAACAAAGAGGTAGATGCTTGATGAAGAAGCTGCAGTCGCTCATATTCACGCACGAGTCCAAATTGAGTGCCGATCTAATGTCTAGAAGTGTTTGACGATGTTACATCATTGTTATACATGTTACATATCATTCTCCTTTAATTTGATTTGATTTATATGACAAATCAGCAACCCCCTCTGTTACTGGCAAAGCAAGTTTGGTTTTTGATTACCTCAGCTTGTTCCCTAAACCATGAGTTTCTGTAGTTATTAATAATTTCTGACAAATATGTAGCCATCTCGTCCTGTCCATACGCATCATTATTACAACACACTAGTGATGCTCGGATGGCAGTTATTTCCGTGGGCGCTGCAGATAATAAGCGGGTCGGGTAATAAAAAATGCATTCTGATTATTTGCGGGTGTGTAATATAAATCATTAATGATGCAAATGTTAACTACATTTTCTAAAATTTTAACGTTTTAAATAGGCTACAGAAATTGAATAAACTGTAAATTAACATATTAAAGTTATTTAACAAAGCATTATTTAGTCAAGAGCAGTGAGGGATTTTCTCTCTACTTTGTTGTTTGATTAACATTAATGACAGACGGCACAACTTTATTATGCTGCTGTAACAAGACCTATTTCACGGATCCAATACTGATACACATGTGTTTTCTTTTGCAACTGTTTACATTAACTTAAGACAAAACCAACAGTGCTTATGAGGATACTTGCCAGGATGACCCTTTTGAGGTCATTTTGTGTGTATCTGGCCACTTAAGCACAAAAAGCTTTGCAGTGCGCGCTTTGGATGTGACTGTGAGTGCACAGAAAAGCGCCTCTGGAGAGCTCGAGTACCGAATGGCTTAAAAAGTGTGAAAATAATACATTTATGTGACGATGCAAACAATGCATTAGGCAATTGACAATTCTGTCAACTGTACCGAAACGCAAGCTGAAGTATCACAGCATGTGGATAATTTATTTGAAGCTGCGGATTCGGGTGACGTTTTAGCTCATCTGCGCAACACTACAAAACAGTAACTATGGAACATTTTGTTGTCTAAAAGCATGCAAATGTTAAGCCTGCAAATGAATGTCAAATGTTAAGCCTGCAAGAAAGGGAAATGTTAGTTATGATTTATTGATTAAAATGATTAATTCCACAATTTTTTTCACACCGGGAACTCAACAAAATAGCCATCAAGTTCTGTTATCCACTTCCCCTCATCCCAGCTACCTTGGAACAACTCCACAGTGCCTCCATCTTCACCAAGTTGGACATTCGAAGCCTCATCCAGATACGTGAGGGAGATGAGAGGAAGACTGCTTTCATCACTCCATCAGGGCACTATGAGTACCTCGTTATGCCATATGGGTTGGTCAACGCTACCCTCTGTATTCCAGGATTTCATGAATGAGGTGCTCCAGGACTTCCTGAACCACTTTATGATTGTGTATATCGATGACATCTTGATATACTCCTGGAACCTGGCCGAACATCGCTGCCATGTTTCGGAGGTCCTCCAATGGCTCTGCGAGTACCATCTGTTCCTCAAAACAGAGAAATGCAGCTGCCATCAGAAATCCATCCACTTCCCAGGATACATTGTCAGCCAGGAAGGCCTCAGAATGGATGAGGGGAAGGTATCTGCAGCCACCACTTGGGCCCAGGCCCACCACTGTGAAAGAACTCCAGAGATTCCTTGGTTTCGCTATCTTCTACCACAAATGTATCCAGAACTACAGCACTCTAACAGCACCACTCACTTCTCTGTTAAAAGGCAGGCCCAAGTCTCTGTCCTGGAACTCAACAGCCGAGCAAGCCATGCAAGAACTGAAGAACGCCTTCACAACCACAACACTCCTCACTCATCCTAACCCAGAGAAACCTTTTGTTAATGAAGTCGACGGTTCCACCTAAGGAGTTGGTGAGGTCTTATCCCAGCAGCAGGAGAAGTCAAATAAACTTCTTCCATGTGCCTTCTTCTCCAAAAAGTTATCTTTACTGGCCATCAAGCTCACCCTGGAGGAATGGAGGCACTGGTTGGAGGGAGCCCATCATCCATTCATTGTTCTCACTGATCACAAGAACCTCTAATACCTCAGAGAAGCCAAGAGACTGAACCCCCGACTAGCTCGATGGGCTTTATTCTTCACATGCATCCAGCTCCACATTTCCTGCCATCCAGGATCCAAAAATACCAGAGTTGATGCCCTTTCATGTCTTCATACCCCTGACGATCAGTCCGAAAAGCCAGAGTCAATGCTTCCCTACTCTCTCCTCATAAAGCCCATCAAGTGGAGTATTGATGAACAGATCCTCGAAGCTTCCACCACTAACTCTGTTCTGCTGGGATGCCCGCTGAACTCCACCTATGTTCCCAGAGTTCACCGTTTGCCAGTCATAGAATCTGCACATTCCTCATTAGGCACTGGCCACCCAGGGACAACACAAACCCTCTCACTTAAAAACCGCTACTGGTGGCCTGGCATGACAAATGACATCCGTCGTTACATCCAAGTTTGCAAGCAGTGCGCTATCTCCAAAATTCCTCACCATCTACCACCTGGGATGCTCCTCCCGCTGCCTGTTCGTCAACGCCCATGGTCACACCTGGGAATGGACTTCACAGACCTCCCTGACTCGGATGGATACACCTGGATACTGGTAATTGTTGACTGGTTTTCAAAAGCCTGCAAGTTAATTCCACTCAAGTTTCTACCTACTGCCACAGAAACCGCAGAAGCCTTGTTCATTCTGGTATTCTGTAATTTTGGTATGGCTTAAGGTATAGTCTCTGATCATGGACCACAGTTAATTTCACGTGTGTGGAAGGCCTTTTTCTCCCTCCTAGGTTTGACCATAAGCCTTATATCTGGCTGCCATCCACAGTCCAATGGGCAGACAGAGAGGAAGGTTCAGGAGGTCAGCTGCTTCCTGATGACCTTTTTCCAGAACCACCAGGACCCCTGGAGCCAGTTTCTTGCCTGGTCCAAATATGCTCAAAACTTTCTCCAGCAATCAGCAACAGGACTCACCCCATTTCTATGCATACTGGGTTTCCAGCCACTACTATCTCCCTGGTCAAGTGAGCCTTCAGATGTACCATCAGTTAATCACTGGTTCCAGGAGAACGAGAGGGTGTGGGATGAGGCTCATCACCATCTGCAGCAGGCAGTGTGGCGGCATAAGGAACACGCTGATTCCCGGAGAAACATCACACCCATCTACCAGCCTGGACAACTAGTGTGGCTCTGAACCTGAGATATCCAGCTGTGCCTGCCCTGAAGCAAGCTTAGTCCCAAGTACATTGGTCCATTCCAGGTCGTAAAACAAGTCAACCCCGTCACTTATGAACTGAATATACTAACACACTACCATATTCACCCTACGTTCCATGTATCTCTCTTGAATCCTCACCATCCACCTGTTTCTGCCCCTTACACAGAGCCTGGTATCCATAGACTACATTGTCTTCATTGTGTTTATGTACCTAAGGGATGTCCAATCCTGCTCCTGGAGGGCCACTGTCCTGTAAAGTTTAGCTCCAACCCCTATTAAACACACCTGAACCAGCTAATCAAGGTCTTACTAGGCATACTAGAAACATCTAGGCATATGTTTTGAGGCAAATTGGAACTAAACTCTTCAGGACATTGGCCCTCCAGGATTGAGTTTGGATACCCCTGACTTACATGCTTACATGCAAGGATACTGTTTAATATAGCTAAGATGGGTTGAGGGTGAGTAAATTATGGGATAACTTTCATTTTTGTACTATTTTTGAACTATCCCATTTTGAACTATACCTTTAAATAAGGGCATTTTTTAATTTACATTTTTACATTTATTTAGCTTTCAGAAGAAGAAATTGGGAAAT
Source organism: Sinocyclocheilus grahami (assembly GCF_001515645.1). Classification (NCBI taxonomy): domain Eukaryota; kingdom Metazoa; phylum Chordata; class Actinopteri; order Cypriniformes; family Cyprinidae; genus Sinocyclocheilus; species Sinocyclocheilus grahami. The sequence goes on from NW_015506067.1 coordinate 328,399, forward strand.
TGAAGAAAAATAGAAAGATGTTGATAATTTTACTTTTTTAAAGCTTTCTTTTAAATTACATATTACAATGTAGAATATATTGCAGTACTTTACCACAAATGTTCTGCAGCATGCCTTGCACATTTATAACAATAAATGACACTATGCCTTTTATTTTTACAGATAATTGCCAGAGAGCAAAGAACAGAAAGTGAGGGACCACATGAGCATTTACGTGTAGAAGATGAAAAGCTTGCAATGACAAAAACACTCCTTCACAGATTTCACCTTGACAAGCATGGATATAAATTGAGAGCTGCAGATTTTCTTCAGATAACTGAACATTCATTACAGTCCCATGTGTTTTGTGCTGAAGAAGAGCTGATTCAGACTTTCCTTCAAAAACTACTGATAATGGACTACAGAGCAAGATACATTAATGTTGAGACCAATGACGAAGGTCACAACCAACAAGGCAGCAGTGATTCGCCTATACAGGAAGCAGATTGTGATGATATATTTTTTGAATTAATGTCTAACAGAGAAAGAAGTAAATTTGACCCTGTGCACCCAATGGATGTTCAGATGGTTGTGTTTCATTGTGCTGATGGTTTCCTGAAGCAGCTAATGGTGACTAAACTGTCCCAGTGTCAGTACGCTCTGCCTTTGCTTGTTCCTGATCCATTCACACAACAGATTGAGTTTCCTCTCTGGACATTCAGACAAATCAACAAGAGCTGGAAGATGACAAACATCAACAATGAAACGATCAGTCAAACCCAGCCGATCTACAAGGCAGAAACTCCAATGGTGTTTTTCTTCAGGTTTGGCTCTGTGTCTTCATCCAAGTCTCAGCTGATGAATAGTTTGATCAATGAGAAACACAACACGTTCTTTCACAGGAACTGCCCAGGCAGCAGCAGCACCAGAGTCCTGATGGATGGAGTGGTGGAGATTGCCTGGTTCTGCCCCTCTGGGAAAAACGTGGATAAATTCAGTAACCTGTGCATTCTGTAATCTACATGGAGATGCAGGAGTCCATGAGAAACAGCTGCAGATCCTCACTGAAATGGGGATGCTCCTCCCGCTGCCTGTTCGTCAACGCCCATGGTCACACCTGGGAATGGACTTCACAGACCTCCCTGACTCGGATGGATACACCTGGATACTGGTAATTGTTGACTGGTTTTCAAAAGCCTGCAAGTTAATTCCACTCAAGTTTCTACCTACTGCCACAGAAACCGCAGAAGCCTTGTTCATTCTGGTATTCTGTAATTTTGGTATGGCTTAAGGTATAGTCTCTGATCATGGACCACAGTTAATTTCACGTGTGTGGAAGGCCTTTTTCTCCCTCCTAGGTTTGACCATAAGCCTTATATCTGGCTGCCATCCACAGTCCAATGGGCAGACAGAGAGGAAGGTTCAGGAGGTCAGCTGCTTCCTGATGACCTTTTTCCAGAACCACCAGGACCCCTGGAGCCAGTTTCTTGCCTGGTCCAAATATGCTCAAAACTTTCTCCAGCAATCAGCAACAGGACTCACCCCATTTCTAGGCATACTGGGTTTCCAGCCACTACTATCTCCCTGGTCAAGTGAGCCTTCAGATGTACCATCAGTTAATCACTGGTTCCAGGAGAACGAGAGGGTGTGGGATGAGGCTCATCACCATCTGCAGCAGGCAGTGTGGCGGCATAAGGAACACGCTGATTCCCGGAGAAACATCACACCCATCTACCAGCCTGGACAACTAGTGTGGCTCTGAACCTGAGATATCCAGCTGTGCCTGCCCTGAAGCAAGCTTAGTCCCAAGTACATTGGTCCATTCCAGGTCGTAAAACAAGTCAACCCCGTCACTTATGAACTGAATATACTAACACACTACCATATTCACCCTACGTTCCATGTATCTCTCTTGAATCCTCACCATCCACCTGTTTCTGCCCCTTACACAGAGCCTGGTATCCATAGACTACATTGTCTTCATTGTGTTTATGTACCTAAGGGATGTCCAATCCTGCTCCTGGAGGGCCACTGTCCTGTAAAGTTTAGCTCCAACCCCTATTAAACACACCTGAACCAGCTAATCAAGGTCTTACTAGGCATACTAGAAACATCTAGGCATATGTTTTGAGGCAAATTGGAACTAAACTCTTCAGGACATTGGCCCTCCAGGATTGAGTTTGGATACCCCTGACTTACATGCTTACATGCAAGGATACTGTTTAATATAGCTAAGATGGGTTGAGGGTGAGTAAATTATGGGATAACTTTCATTTTTGTACTATTTTTGAACTATCCCATTTTGAACTATACCTTTAAATAAGGGCATTTTTTAATTTACATTTTTACATTTATTTAGCTTTCAGAAGAAGAAATTGGGAAATTGAAGAAAAATAGAAAGATGTTGATAATTTTACTTTTTTAAAGCTTTCTTTTAAATTACATATTACAATGTAGAATATATTGCAGTACTTTACCACAAATGTTCTGCAGCATGCCTTGCACATTTATAACAATAAATGACACTATGCCTTTTATTTTTACAGATAATTGCCAGAGAGCAAAGAACAGAAAGTGAGGGACCACATGAGCATTTACGTGTAGAAGATGAAAAGCTTGCAATGACAAAAACACTCCTTCACAGATTTCACCTTGACAAGCATGGATATAAATTGAGAGCTGCAGATTTTCTTCAGATAACTGAACATTCATTACAGTCCCATGTGTTTTGTGCTGAAGAAGAGCTGATTCAGACTTTCCTTCAAAAACTACTGATAATGGACTACAGAGCAAGATACATTAATGTTGAGACCAATGACGAAGGTCACAACCAACAAGGCAGCAGTGATTCGCCTATACAGGAAGCAGATTGTGATGATATATTTTTTGAATTAATGTCTAACAGAGAAAGAAGTCAATTTGACCCTGTGCACCCAATGGATGTTCAGATGGTTGTGTTTCATTGTGCTGATGGTTTCCTGAAGCAGCTAATGGTGACTAAACTGTCCCAGTGTCAGTACGCTCTGCCTTTGCTTGTTCCTGATCCATTCACACAACAGATTGAGTTTCCTCTCTGGACATTCAGACAAATCAACAAGAGCTGGAAGATGACAAACATCAACAATGAAACGATCAGTCAAACCCAGCCGATCTACAAGGCAGAAACTCCAATGGTGTTTTTCTTCAGGTTTGGCTCTGTGTCTTCATCCAAGTCTCAGCTGATGAATAGTTTGATCAATGAGAAACACAACACGTTCTTTCACAGGAACTGCCCAGGCAGCAGCAGCACCAGAGTCCTGATGGATGGAGTGGTGGAGATTGCCTGGTTCTGCCCCTCTGGGAAAAACGTGGATAAATTCAGTAACCTGTGCATTCTGTAATCTACATGGAGATGCAGGAGTCCATGAGAAACAGCTGCAGATCCTCACTGAAATGGTCTCAGTCAATGTTGTTCTTCTATCACAACTTGAGAGGAATGACAGAAGCATGATGAAAGTTCAAGAACTCTATAAGGATTCAAAGCCACTCATTTGTCTTTTTGCTAAGAATGATTCAGCATTCACTAAGACACGGAAATGAAAATACAAGATTGGTTTGAAAGACAGAAATCAGTCAGAAGTATCTGAAGAACTCAGAAGAGTTATAAATGATCGTCTCTCAGAATCATCTTCCACTTTCAGACTTGAAGATGTGTCCAAACACTCAGATATCAGAGTAGATGAGGAAGTTGATGAGGACTGCAGGAGAGGAAGAGAAGCAGCACAGCAGATGATGTGTTTACTGGAGAAGAAAGATCTGAGAGGAATCAAAGAATCATTTCTGCCTCATCAGGGGAAACTGTGGCATCAGTGGAGTCAGAAGAACAAAGAACTACATCAACCTCAAGCAGATGATACAGAAATGGAAAGAAGTATAAAATTTGCAGACCTAATAAAAATCCGTGAGAACCAGCATGATTCTGACATCAGTGCGTTTATAAGGTTCTTTATTAATGAAATGAACTCAGGTGCTACAAATAAGATGTTTTTCATTAAATGGCTTGGGATCCTCCTGGATGAATATATCTCAGCAGATCTTTATTTCCTACATTATGAGTACAATGAAAAATGGTTAACAGTATTGAAATTGAAAGAAAAAAAACAATGGATCTGAACAGCTGAACAAACTGAACTTGAAAGAATATCTGAGGAACTTCAAGCTGCAGCCTTTGGTTTGGAGCACATCATGAGGGAGATCGGTCAGATCTATGAATCATGCTCATCTGTGAGGAAGAACAAGAAAGACCTGCAGATTGACTTCTTTTCTCTCCCGAGTTTTGCAGCAGAGATGATGATCTCTGGATTTCCACTGGAGCTGATGGATGGAGATGCTACTCATGTTCCTGTGATCTGGATCTCTGCTGTGCTAGATGAACTCATCCAGACTGGAATCAATGGATGCTATTATGATGGAATCTTTGTACAGATTTTTGCTCAACTGTAGTGAAAAGTAAAAAGTCTTTTAAATCATCACATCAGTGGTTTCCATATAAAGAATATAGAAAACTTGGTTTATAAAGTTTATGCTAACTGGAGCATCACTTCTAACTGTTCTAAGTGTTTGTACTGGAAGTGGTTTGTATGCAGATTCCAGAAACATCTGGAAAAGTACTACGAGAAGTCATTTGAAGGGAATGGTAGGATCCCAGAATTGTGGAAATTATACACAAAAGAGGATGCAATTAAGAGTTTAAAATACTACACTCCTACTCCTAGAAGATATTTATATTTTAAATTAACATGTTAGGACAGGATAATATTTTTACAGATGCCTCTTGAAATAAAAGAAAAACACAGGTGCTTCAAGAAGCCCTTACAAGATAAACATATATGAAATTAAATGGCATTCTTCAGCAACAAGACTTGAAAAAAAGACTGATTCTCAAAGGACACATCATGAAAAGAGCACAGAACTTGACTTAAGGTTCAAAGACAAAGCAAGAGTTTGATTTGTTCTGGAAACAGTCTGTGAAGATCTGCATAGAAGCTCCTGTCATTCAAAGACATAAAAAAGAAGGACAGAATCGGATGCAAGACTTTGTGCTTCTTGTATATGCACTTTCTAAAGAGGATGAATTCCAAATGAGAACTTTTGTCATAGATAATGGATAATGCCATTTTAGCATTGCTTCTGTATTTAAGAACTCATGAATTAATGTCAGGACAAGAGTAAGGGCAATCATTTGATGAACATTTTATCAATCACACTGAGACCTTTAAAATGATACCAAACATGAGAGAAAAACAACAACAACAAAAAATATAGATTCCCAAGATGCATCATATATGGCATATAGACCTTTCTGAAAGGAGGGGATTAGGGAGAGGGTTTGATGGGTGAGAACAGGGGTGGCAAACTCCGGTGCAGGAGAGCCACAGTCCTGCAGAGTTCAGTTGATAAATACTCACCTGCCTATAGCTTCCTAGTAACCCTTTAGACCTTGATTAGCGTGTTCAGGTGTTTGATTAGGGTTGAAGCAAAACTCAGGACTGTGGCTCTCCAGGACCGATGTTCGGCACCCCTGAGAAGGCAGTGCCCTGTGCTCTGTTCTTTGAGATCTTCTTTCCAGATTAGTGAGTTTCATTGTTTTATTGCAGGGTGTTTGATCTTGTGTTCTGTTTTAGATGGAAAACGAAAAATAATGCTTATCTCTAAAGAAATTTGAAGTAAAAGTTCAAATTACTTCTCCAGTGTTTTACCAAGTTTTCATTCATGTAAAAATAAACTTCACTGTCATGTTTTAGCCTTGTTATATCTTTTAATAAGATATCAATATTTTTCAAGGGATTGTATCTAAGTTAGGGATTTCAGTATTGAGAAAACACTAATGTGTGTGTGTGTGTGTGTGTGTGTGTGTGTGTGTGTGTGTGCGCGTGCGTGAAAAAAAAAATATGAAAAAAAAAAACCCTTTGCTTGGTCTTGGGTTATACATGTCTAGGACGGTCTGGGAATGAAAAAGTTTGGGAACCCGTGCTTTAGTGTAAGAAAACATGATTGTGGCAGTTCCTGCTCAATAAATCCTTTAAAAAAAAAAGTTTAATGATTTTGTCATAGAACACTTGTGGTTCTGTGATTATTGACCTTAGCATTTTCCTTCTTGCTTAAGTATTGTTACTTCATCTTTTTCATTTGGCTTTTTATGGTTTTGTCTGAATGTTCTATCTATATGCTCAAGTAAAGACTTGTCTTCTGATGCAAAATCCGTGTCCAGTGTGGTATCTTCACTTCATGGGCTCCATCCAGTTCTTGTCATCAGTTGTGAGTGGAGAGTGAGACTCTCTGCACAAAGACTCAAGGCTGATTTTGACGCTGGAGAACTTCCTTGAAGCCCGAGCAGTTTATGGCTGAGAACAAGAAAAATATATAATATTAATAATGTTGCAGACCCCGGCTCAGACCCAGCTGACCAGTTTACTGTAAAACCAGATGAAGTGAGAAGAATGGGAGAGTTGCATCTGGCCTTTCACAGCTCCTCTGCTGAAAAAACGTATACTCACTTCTTCTGTAGGTGAGGCTGTGATAAAACGCCAGTGTCAATCAACAATCATGGGAGCGGCCTGGGTCTGTGTGACATCACATAGCCAAGAATCAGAGAAGGGCTTGATTTGAGAAAGGGGTCAAGATTTATGTGAATTATAAAAAATGTAAAAAAACACTGGGTGGATTTTTATCATTATAGGGTGGATGTGTACACACACTGCTAACACACATTTATGTTCAAACAACATGTAAAAGTGAATTTTGCATCTGATGACCCCTTTAAATAAATCCTCTTTTCTTAATTTGACTTTCTTTAGTTAACATTTGAATACTCAACAGACATTTTAATTATGTCTGCACAATTAATATTAATATTAGCACTATTAATATTCATAAACACAGGGGGCCTCATTTACGAAACAAACATACAACAGAAAATTGGGTGTACGGTCATTTCTGTGCAAAACTTGGAATTGAACGACAACCGAAGCTCATTGGTTGATCGTTAACCAGTAGGATTATAATGTTTTTTTTGTTGTTGTTGTTGTTGTTTTTTTTTGCTTTATATGCCCTAATTTCAGCATAAACAACAGACCATGAGGATTCACACAGATCGTCGCATCACACACCTGCGGCGCATCATCTGTGAACGGAGAAAAACAGGAATTAGGCTAAGTATATAAATCAAATAAAATAAATAGGGCTACACAAAATATATTTCTCTTAAATAATTAACAGATTAACAAAAGAAAACTGTGACACGTATAGGCTACTTTTCTGTTTGTGACACTCTTTTTTTCTTTATATCTTAATTTTATTAAATTCAACTGATCGCGCGGTTGCCTCACGCACACATACACACAACATATCAGTTCTAGCATTGCTAACTTGACATTTTAGCCATTCATAATCAAACTAAAATGCAGTCAACCAAACATAAAAGTTGCACTGCTCAATTTAAAAGGTCTGCTGTAAAATCAGTGTGCATCACCCAAAACAAAAATTGTTTTGCCTATGATGGATGATGTTTTATGTGGATATTGAAAATCAACAGTGTAATACTGTACTTTGACATGGTAAAAAAATACAGTAAAATGCTGTATTCATTTTTACAGTAAGCTAAACACTACTGTAGTTAGTGTTACGGTAATTTTACTGTTGAATGAAATACAGCAACTACTGGATAATTGTTGCCAGTAAGTTACTGTTAATTTGACAATACATTTTTTACAGTGTGTACAACAAATACATGTACAAAGTACAAGTACAAAGCCTTGTTTATAAAATGAATAACACTTTAGCAACCAAATGTTACATAGCTAAAATGGAAACATTTGGATTCTTTTCGAATGAAAGAGGCTTGTGAGCCCAGTGCCCATTTCTGTTTTGCTTGAAATAAATTCATTTCAGCTTGACGTTTGTATGCTGTTTATAATGAATGCCACTATTGCCTAATTTGTGTTTTATTTTATAGTTTAAAACCCCTTAAGTGTCACCAGCCAACCAGAGGGCCCAATGGTGCTCTTTTTTGTTGTATTTTTTCTCTATCCCATATTTTAGTAATCATCATAAATTATAATAAAATAATTAAAAAAATTATATATAATTTGAAAGCTTAAAACCTCGTTTTTTTAATTGGACATTGCATTACCATGGAAATTGTATTTTTAAATCTTTTAGCAGTCTCCTCCCCTTAGTGGGTGGAGTCAAGTGTCACATTACAAAATATATTATGGTCTTTTAGAATCAATTTATTATAACCTTGACAAAATGCATATCGTCGGAAAGGACCGAGTCTCAATATTCCATATTTGGTTTTTGATAGAAGTAATAGTGAAATCAATGAAGTTTTGATGGCACCCGGTGGCTGTTTGTGGTATAACACCCTAAATAAAATCTCACAGGAACCTCCTTTTTTATATCAACTTCAAATTTGGAACATAACTTATTTAGACATAAGGCTTTAATTTTATTGCAATTTTGGATTCAAAAATATTTTTTAAAGGGGTCATATGATGCTGCTAAAAAGAACATTATTTTGTGTATTTGGTGTAATGAAATGCGTTTATGCGGTTTAAAGTAAAAAAAACACATTATTTTCCACATACTGAACATTATTGTTTCTCCTCTATGCCCCGCCTTTTTGAAACGCGTCAATTTTTACAAAGCTCATCGGTCTGAAAAAGCGAGGTGTGCTCTGATTGGCCAGCTATCCAATGCCTTGTGATTGGCCGAATACCTCAAGCATGAGACGGAAATGTTACGCCCCTCACATACTGTTGATACCGTGTCCCGGCCGGAGCGACGAGACCAAAACATTCAAACCCATTACAAACGAGGCATTTGTTGCATCCAGTGGGGACATAATTACTGATTATAATGACTTATACTGTCTTTTTACGCGTTGC
>NW_015506067.1:337492-361282 GCF_001515645.1 Sinocyclocheilus grahami
GTATTCCCTCAGCGACCAGCACAGATCAGCTCTAGGCATGATGAAGCGAATATCGTCCTCTTTTGGAAGACCAAACAAAGTAGTTTCACTTTCACAACGAAGCACACAGCGCCTTTACGACATGGCTGCAGCGTCAACAATACTACAGTGAGATTAAAAGTTACGCCTTCTTTCTTTGCGTGAACATTTGGGCGGCGTTATGCAATTCTTCCCACATAGTGAGGTAGATATGTGGGGGCGTGTTAGAACGAGCCATTTTAGGTAGGTGTGGCTGACTCTGAACTTTTATAAAGAATATCTCTTTGGATTTGAGACTTTAGTCTTTGCAACTTTACAGATCTTCTTTATGCACCAAGAACTTGTAACACTCCAAAGAGAAAGGAAAAATTGAAATCGCATCATATGACCCCTTTAAAATATTACTTTAGTATTTTGAAATGATTCCACTTCTGAGGTAATCTGCAGATTGTCTTCTTAAAAAGAGTCCAACCTTAGGTCTGTATTACAAAGCATTTATGAATTATAATAATTCAAGTTTGGGTACTGCACTTTCATGTCTTTGTTCAAAAATGGGGGATGACTTATAGCTACTCGTTTTAAATTTTTGTTCTGTAATACCATTTCATTTAAAGGATTTGTTGTGGCGTGAGGGAAACTAAATAGGCTATATAGTGTTTATTGTAAAGGTTTCATTATATTTACTGGTAATTAATATTAGGGGTGCACCGATCCGATATTCAGGATCGGTATCGCTCCGATACTGGCATTTTCTGTCGGAATGGGGTATCGGTCAGACGAGACCGATCCAAATCCGATATTGTGCGTATACTATTCTGTGTTATTAGTAAGCCCCACGAAAGCCACATAAGCACAATAAAGTTTTCGTGCACTATATTTAAAGTGTTCTGAAGCTGTTCCATAGTTTAATGTGAGGTACATGTGAATATTTAAGTCAAGTTCACGTAAACTCTTCTCTCTGCAGCGGCTGTCAGTCATCCTCCATTCAGCATTCAAACTACCCGTCACGTTCGGTTCGACAGTCAAGACGATGAAACTCTCTCCAAGATGATTAAATGTTCCTAATGTTATACTTGATCTGAAAATAAAGATAAATGGTTTTGCATAAAAGGAATTTATCTTGCTGGAGTTTCGTGCTGTTTCTAAATCGTGTAAATTTCTACCGGATATCTGGTTAAATCACAAAACTGGAGTAGAGAGCACTATGAATTGTTTGTCACGAGCACAGTAACTAAAATTTAAAACCGTTAAAAGAAAAGGCTCAATAAATTAACGCACATATTTAATACACTACGAATCAATATCTCTTCACTTTGTGCTTTGAACTTCTCTATGCTGCGCGCTGTGACTCCGTGTTGCTTCAAGCTTTGAGTCGCTCTGTATTTGTAGCCTTTAGTATCCTAATACTTTTGCACAATGAAAGATTATTAATAGCCTTTCTTGTTCATCTTATCTATCATATGTTGCTGCCTCATTACTCTGCTATACATTTAAAATAAATGTCTTTTGATTTATACAGTAGTCAACATTTGAAGTGGATCAAAAAAGTTAATCAAAGTATATTATGAACAAGATGAATGTGGATCAAGGAATCATCTACTGTACCTGTGTAAAAAAGAGCTCATAGAAAGCACACACAAAATACACATATTATTTCCATATTAAACTCTCTCAGTCATTGGTTAAATTAAGTGTCAATGAAACACCTTTATCAAGTTCAGCTGTTTTCTCCAGCTCCAGCCTCTTCACCAGACCATCTGAAACATAAAAACACACACATGCTTGATTTCTCATGTCACACATTATAATCCACACATGAACCTGTCAATACTCTCAATGATGGAGTTTCCAAACAGACTAATGCGAAATAAGGATTATTATTTATACTGTATTTATGAGTCTGGTACTTTAGTCCTGTATTGTCCTGTTTTTAATGTGTGTAAAAATAGTAAAGCATGAATGTTTCATTTGTAAGAATCAATTGAAAGATTTTAATATTGTTGCCACTTAGTTAACATGCAATTTCTAAAAAGACAACAAAAATGCAATCAAATAAACAATATATATAATACCTATCAATAGTGTTAAACATTATACTTTACTAATCTGTCATTTTGAAAATGTTTCTGTTAAAGTGCCCCTATTATGTTTTTTTCAAATATTACCTTTCATGCAATGTGTAATGTAGCTGTCTGTGAATGCAAACAATCTGCAAAGCTGGGAATCTGAAAATGCATGATAAATAAAGTTGTTGTCTCTCAAAAAGAAAGAACTGACTCTGCCTAATCAGGAATTCGAATCTATGTTCTACGTTGTCCCCCAAGTGCAACCCGCAGTGCCCTAATCATTGCAGCTGGTTCGAGTTGTGTACATGTCGAGGAGATGCTGTTTTCTACACTGTGAATGCAAATTCTCGTTGTATACAAGAGAAGTCAGTGGTAAAATTACCACAGCGATACAACAGCAGTATAACCTTAAGTTGTGTTTCCGTCATTTTACTGACAATCTTCTGAAATCTCTGCGCAGTCAACATGGGCTTTGCAAAATGCTTATCCATTAAGATGGTCCACTTTATTTGGACCAATCTGCTCCTCTGAATCACAAACTGTTAGTAAGATGAATCATGTATATTTATTTTCTACCAGGTATTCAAAATACATAGTTTTGTGTGTTATGTCCCTATAAACAGTTAGTCGGAGGTCTACAGCTGTATGTTTTATACTGGTGTTACGGTTTATCTGGTGACTGTGTTAACTGGTGACCATCTTCCAGTTTCAGGTCACTCCAGATGTGATGGAACGACTGCAGCAGATTTGTCGAATCTGACGCAATATTAAGCTGTCTAATAAATGCAGACTTGCTCATGATTTTGGTATTCTTATGAAGCTTATAACTAGGGTTGCCACCTTCAGCAAGGCAAAATAAGTTAAACCCATTCACGACCCCAAGAACAAAAAAAAACAAGGACACAAAACCAGTAAGGAACTCATGGCTTAACAATAAACCATGAGAAAACATGCTCAAGTATGTAAACTTGCAACATAGCACATTAATATTGTTATTTTAAAATTGATTATTTATAATTATTAATCATTATTATTAGTCTTTTTTTGACAGTTCTGCAGCTGTTTCCTGGATGGGATGAAGTTTTATTAATTATGTATAATTAATTTTTTTTATTATTCACATTATTATGTAATTATTTGTCCCATTTATATCTAAATAATTTAGTATTTTCTAAACTTTTTAAAATGCCAAATTGTGTATCACATATATGATTATTTATTTTATATATATATTTATGATTAATATCAATGATAAATTAATAAATATTGGTCTTTATTTGACCCTCTAACTCTAGCACTCTCTATTCTTTAAAAAAAAAACTTGCCCCTTTTAGACTTGCACTCTATTTATTTATTTATTAACTGCTTGTTTGTATTAAATTTTTTTTTATTATTCACATTATTATGTAATTATTTGTCCCATTTATATCTAAATAATTTAGTATTTTCTAAACTTTTTAAAATGCCAAATTGTGTATCACATATATGATTATTTATTTTATATATATATTTATGATTAATATCAATGATAAATTAATAAATATTGGTCTTTATTTGACCCTCTAACTCTAGCACTCTCTATTCTTTAAAAAAAATACTTGCCCCTTTTAGACTTCCACTCTATTTATTTATTAACTGCTTGTTTTCTTTATAACAAAGTGTGTACTGCATTAAGTTAATTGAGACTTGATATAGCACTTGCATATCATTGCTCTTTTGTTGATTTTGACTGCTTCCATTGTCCTCATTTGTAAGTCGCTTTGGATAAAAGTGTCTGCTAAATGACTAAATGTAATATAAATGTAAATAGGGTCTAACATTAATTAAAATATATTACTTTATCTGTCTAATCATGTCTAAAAATATAATAATTAAGTCTACCAAGCTGATAATGTATGGAATATTATATTAACAGCCTATCCAAATTTTAATAAAACAATATGCCTATACCTTTAGAAGCACATGTGTGTCTGTCACTTTATGGTTCACCCAAAAATTAAAATTCTGTCATAATTTACCCAGGTTGTTCTAAACCTGCATAAAGTTCTTTCTGTTGAACACAAAAGAAGATACTTTGAAGAATGAGGGTAACTAAACAACTGCTGGTCCTCAGTAACTCAGTAGAGAAAAAATACTATCATTGGGTCATTGGGGACCAGAAACTGTTTGGTTACCCACATTCTTCAGAGAATCTTCTTTTATGTTCAACAGAGAAAATAAATGATTACAGGTTTGGAACAGTGTGTAACGTTAAACGATGACAAAATTGAAATATCCCTTTAAGTCAGACAGTCCACCCTGAGCAACTGAAATGCTTCTTTGCAAACTGCGCGTTCATCATTAGTTACTGAACAGACCCATTGATAAATTTCCTGTTCAGCCCTTCATCTGGAGAGCCTGTTCAAAGGGTAGATGTGAGCTCTAGATGTTTTAAACCGCGCAGGTTTACAGCGTGCTGCGGTCGCGTGAAAGGGCTTTAACCATCGCTATGGAAACAAAGACGCCAAAATTCAATCATGCGCAAATGAGCTTCTCTAGTACTTCTTATGAAATTGATTTCATCATAATTGCTATTATTATTATAAACAGTGCAAAATACTTATTTGTTTATTCAAATATATGTTGGCCTTTGTAAAATACGAGACAAATCGCGTCCCGAATTGATTTGATACGGGACTCATCATTTTACCTTAAAATACAGGACGATTCCGTATTTTAAGGGACGGGTGGAACCCTATACTTATAACGTGAATCTTTTGAGTCCACACTTTCTTGACCGTGAGGGTTTAGGGGGCCATTTGGGACAGGGCCTGTGTTGTTCCAAAGAGTATAGAAGCCCAAGAGGAAAACTCTGATGCTTTTTTGGAGCTCAACCCGTCAGACCAGGTGCGAGAGCCGGCGACAATGCCCGCCGCGGACGGTTTGAGCACGGAGAGGAGCTCCACCCCATGCACCACGGCTGAGGGTGAGCTGAGTATGGCGCGGTGAAAGTGCCAAACCGAGGAGGAGAGGGTTCCAGTCCCCGAATCCAGTCCAGAGCGCCCTCCAGTGCCAGCTCCCCGTAAGCACCCTCACGTGTCCGCTCCTCCTGAGCGCCATCCTGTTCCCGTGTTCAACCTAGAAGGGGCTTACGATCCAGAGTTAAGCCCTGAATACCCGGAGACTCACAAATGCCCGCCCTCCCACCCGCTCCTGCCTCCTCCACCACTGTCGTCTGGAAGCCCCTCTGCTCGCCCTCAGCCTGCCATCATTACGGTGCGAGCTCCTCGGGTCTGCCATCCTCCAATGTCGCCATGGCTGGAGAATCCCTCACCTCTGCCTTCAGCCTCCGAGGCCCGGACTCCACCTTGGCTCGTAGACCCAGTGGCTCCACATCCCGTCGATCCACCTGCTCCACCGGGCTGCACCTCGTTGCTCCGTCCCACCGGCTCTATTGGGCTCCTTCCTCCCGCCAGCTCCACCTGGGTCCTCAGTTGCTCCGGCTCCGCCGTGGATCGCCGCCTCCGCCTCGGTCGCCAGAGCCCTCGGCTCCACCTTGGCCCCCCGGATCCTCGGCATCCCCCTGGCTCGTTGGCTCTCCGCCTCCGCCTCGGTCGCCAGAGCCCTCGGCTCCACCTTGGCCCCCCGGATCCTCGGCATCCCCCTGGCTCGTTGGCTCTCCGCCTCCGCCTCGGTCGCCAGAGCCCTCGGCTCCACCTTGGCCCCCCGGATCCTCGGCATCCCCCTGGCTCGTTGGCTCTCCGCCTCCGCCTCGGTCGCCAGAGCCCTCGGCTCCACCTTGGCCCCCCGGATCCTCGGCATCCCCCTGGCTCGTTGGCTCTCCGCCTCCGCCTCGGGCTCCTCCTCCACCTGCTCCGCCGCCATTTGGTCGGCCCCCTGGAGTCGGCGGCCATTACTCCTCCATGGCTCCTCCCTCCGTCGGCTCCACTGTGGGTCGCTATCATGGCTGTGGCCTTGGTCCTGCTGTGCTCCTCCTGGCCCCTCCTGTCTCCTCCCCGGCTCCTCCCTCCTTCGTCACCTCCCTGGTCTCTGTCTGTCGGCCCTCTCCCGGGTGTCTGTCCTCCTCCTAAGCCTCCTCCTTAGCTCCACTGTGGGTCGCTATCATGGCTGTGGCCTGGGTTCAGCTGTGCTCCTCCTGTTCCTGGCCCCTCCTGTCTCCTCCGTGGCTCCTCCCTCCTTCGTTGCCTCCCTGGTCTCTGTCTACCAGCCCCCTTCCGGGTGTCCGTCCTTCAATACAGCATCTGGACGATTTTCTTAAGAATAGTG
Source organism: Sinocyclocheilus grahami (assembly GCF_001515645.1). Lineage (NCBI taxonomy): Eukaryota > Metazoa > Chordata > Actinopteri > Cypriniformes > Cyprinidae > Sinocyclocheilus > Sinocyclocheilus grahami. Next base: position 343,843 of record NW_015506067.1, read on the forward strand.
AGGGACTGTTCAAAGGACTGATTGGAATGAGAATCAGAATCTATCAAAAAAAAAAAAAGTCGTTGATCATCCAGGTATAAAGCAAACGTTTTATTATGTAAACTAGGCTTTGTACTTCACGTGTTTCAATACTGACAGAAAAAAATCAACATCATTCATGTGCAAAAATGCTTGGCTTAACAGTACAATGGGTCGGTACTCACGCTCACATGCTCACGCTCTGCTGCTGGCAGATAATTATTTTGTATATGCCACCACAAATAGAGTACAAGTCTGTGGGAAACACCGCTTCTGTTATGAATATTATTCAATATTTTAATTTGAATGTAGGATTGAAATGTACATCGCTGTTATTAGAGTAGTTTATAGTTAGCATAAGCGCAGCTAATTTTTAAATTTGAGCAATAAACCTGATTTGCAATAGAGGTTGAATAATTTTGATTACATATGTATATATACAAACATGAGGATAAGAAGGCACAGATGAAAGAGATTAAATGCTATGGTGGCTAACTAAGAAAAAAAGGCAGAGAGGAACCGAACACAAGAAGAGAAACAAACAAAACTACAACAGACACACACACACTGTCACATATCCAGTCCATGAACTTCCGTCTGCTAGCCATCAGAGGTCACCCTTCCCATTTCATTGACTCTTGCACTACACACTGTTGCATATCACCCCGGACTACATATCCCATCATCCACTGCACTAATGACACCCACACTGTTGATTGCACAGCACTGATTGCACACAGCTGTTATCACTCACACATCCCCTATTTAACTCTCACTCTGATCCCATTGCACTGCCGAGTATTGTTTAGCTCCTATCAGTTTGATAGCTACACTACTTAGCCTGTTAAGTTTTGTTTCCTTGTTTTGCTTCCATGTTTTGCCTTGCCTTGTCAGTTTTCTCGGTTCTGGTCTTTGCCTGTCTCCCTGGATTTTTCCCTTTAGTCTTGTCCCTTTTGATTCTGTTCACCGTTCGATGACCTTCGCTAGCCCTAGGATTATTCTTGTGTTTTGCCCGCCATATACCTGTCTGCCTTTATCTGACCCATGCCTGCTTTATGACCACGTCTCTGTCTTCTCCTAAATAAAAGCTTGCATATGGATCCGCACGTCTCACGTCTTGTCAGCCACGTTACACACACACACACAATGTGGTGCACATATTTATGTCACAGCGGAATTTGTGATATAAATATTTGCACCATATTACATAAGGTGGTTTTGCTAAAGTGGTTTAGGCTGTATGATTGCCAAATGACTAAAGAAATGTTATCAGCATGCTGGCGTAAAATGACAATATTTGGTTATGGTTACACTTGAAAGAGTTTCAAAACTGATGTACAAAATTATAAAAACAATTACATTTGCATTTAGTCATTTAGCAGACGCTTTTATCCAAAGTGAAATGAGGACAATAGAAGCTATCAAAACCAGCAAAAGAGCAATAATACGGAAATGCTGTGAAAAGTGTCAGTCTAACACAGTACACACAGCATCATTTTTGTTTGTTTGTTTTTAGAATAAAGAAAACAAGTAGATGGAATAGAAGAATAGAGAACGCTAGTGTTAGAGGGTTTTTTTTTTCATTTAACATTATTTGTGCCCAGCATATATGTAAAATGTTACCTGAGAGATAGCAAGAGGGAGAGAGTGGCTTTAGAAAATAGAAGAGAGAAATATCATGTGTAGGAGCAGAGCCCCAAGACTAGAGTTAAAGAAAGAGAAGAAAGCCATAAAGAAGGCCCAGAAGGGACAAAGAAAAAAGAACCAGAGCAACAATAGAAAAACACATCTCTTCCAGCTGACCCTCTAACTCTAGCACTCTCAATTCTAATTCTATTTTTTTATTCTTGAAGATGGCTAAGTATTCAGCTGCTCAGATTGAGTTGGGCAAGTCATTCCACCTAAACTCATCTCTAAACTGGACTAATTTGGCCAGTCACACTAAACCGACCCTGTTTTGACTTAATTTGGCAAATGGAGTCAATTCTGGGATGGTGAAATTCGGGAATCGGAGTTGACTCAGGTTGGACTGTAAGAAGTCTTTTTCACACTAATTTCAGTGAATATACTGCAAAAAAGCATGAATTATTTTAGATTTTTGTAAACCATTTAAAATTGAATTATTCATAAATACCTCTTTTTGTGTCAAATGATGCTTTTCTTAAGAACATTCTTTTTACCGACCTGCATATTGTTCACTACATATTCAATAACACCTATTCATCAGTGGAACAAAGAAGCAAACGTCAAAATATACCTGTTTTGCAGCTCCTATGCATTCTTAAGAATATGGACATGTTTCAGCTCTTGATACATCCCTGTGTTACCAAATGTCTTCACTCACCAACAAACACTGGCCTCTGTAAGGTCTCTGTCTACCAGCCCCCTTCCGGGTGTCCGTCCTTCTCCTGAGCCTCCTCCCAAGCTCCCACCTATACCTTCCTCTGTTGTTGTTAAATGTCAGATTTTTGGACCTGTTTTGCCCTGTAGTCCTTCCTGTGTTTCCTTATTTGGTCATGTTCCTGCCCTCGTTTAGTTTGATTATGTTCCATTGATGTCACCTGTGTTCCCCAATTATCCCCTGTATAAAAATCCTAGTCTGTTCCGTTTGTGTTTGTCAGGTCTACTTGTTTCCACGTGTGTTAATTTTTAAAATATTACTGTTATTGTGTCATGACATGTAGTTTTAAAAGTATTTCAGGCGATAATGTAGTTGTTTAAAACTCAAATCTGCGGTTTATTTATAAAGATAGCGCCTATTTGAAAATGTGCTTCGCCGATGTCGGAGACGTGTGCTCCAGGCACAATATTCATAATAAATGATGTTTTTCTTAAGAACATTCTTTTTACCGACCTGCATATTGTTCACTACATATTCAATAACACCTATTCATCAGTGGAACAAAGAAGCAAACGTCAAAATATACCTGTTTTGCAGCTCCTATGCATTCTTAAGAATATGGATAGGTTTCAGCTCCTGATACATCCCTGTGTTACCAAATGTCTTCACTCACCAACAAACACTGGCCTCTGTAAGGTTGCCCACTCACATACATTTGGTGTGAGTCACAAGCTTTGTCTCACGATGCATAACCAAAACTCCCAGCTTATAACAACACAAAATAATCAACAGAGGACTTGTTTGGTCTAAACAAGATAGACTATTCTTGTTTGGGTAAGACTTTGACATACTGCTCTGTCCTTAATGAATAACTACTCAGGAACAAATGAGTAACACAATATTAACATAATGATAACTGTTATTAACTAACAAGACTGATTATCAAATTAGTAAGTAATTGAATGAGGTAGATTACTATCAGCTATCTATTACTACTACTTTTTCATACTTCCCAAACAACTACAAAGAACTACTGTATACTGGTTAATAATTAATGTGAAAAATGCATGATGCATAATTAATTCTGAAGTGAAGATCATGGTAACCCACTAGTAGTGACCAAAGTATTACCAAATTAATGTATTAATTATTTGTAACAGCATTCTAAATTGAAAAGCATGATAACTCCCTAATAATGACTGAAACCTGTTTACGAAACCCTCAAAAAACCTCTAATGCTTGCAGTGACTTTAGTAATTATTTGGGAGTTACCATGCTTTCACTTTAGCTTTAACTTCCTCATTTCATCATATTTGAGTCAGTATAAATAGCAGAGTTTGCATTCTGAGTGAGCAGTTATTTTTTTTCCTTGTTCTTGATCACCGAGGCAAAACTGAAGCATGTCTCTAGTGCACAGCAATGCTGTTCTCCAGGCGCTCTCCACCTTCACAGGCACTGCTGTGAAGCCTATAACAGAAAAAACAGAGGCTGGTAATGAACTCGATGTATTTAATTTTTTGCCAACTACCTTTGTAAAGCAAGCTGGTGATGAACCAGACTCACTTTTTAGTGAGCTGTATGTGGACATTGACAGATTTCGAGACCCAAAGTTTGACTATGATTTCACGAATCTAAAGGATGAATCTGCATGTGTGCGTGGAGGTGAGCAGTACACACGCCCTTGTGGCTGGAAACGAATTGCTGTAAAGGTTCTGAACAAGTATCCTGAAGGAAACACCTGGCTGGGCGTTGACGGATGGAGGAGTCACTCAGTGTCTGGCGAGTGGCCTGTCTCTTATCATGGAACCAGCATGAACAGTGCTAAAGCCATCGTTGAGTCTCATTATGTGGCAGGTTCTAGACAAGTGTACGGCAGAGGAATCTATTCAACACCCGACATAAAGGAGGCTGCTAAATACAGTAACCAATTTACAGATGACGAAACTGGAAAGACCTATAAAGTCCTTCTGCAGAACAGAATCAATCCCAAAATGAGAAAAGTGTTTGCCACTCCGGCACAATACTGGCTGATTGAGGTTCCTAATGGAACCCCACCTTCTAAAGAGAAGAAGATTGTGGAGGAGTCAATTCGCCCTTATGGGATTCTGTTTAAAGAGATGTAAAAGAATCCTTCCAGCCGCCTGCTATCCTGAAAATGATGGGCTGTGTATGGACATTTACTGCTTGAGAGGTTATGATCTTACATAATATTTTTTAGGGATGTTTTTCTCTATTGTACAGTGTGGTTTTGTCTCTACATTTTTATGTGCAACATTTTTTTCATAACTTGCAAAAAGATTTAAACAAGCTTTAGTAGAAATTATAGAAACAGTTAATGTACATGATTAAAATATTTATGTTAACTACTTTATAAGCATGTAGAAGGTATTATATCTTGTTATCACACTTGATTTTTTTCTTGATTGTAAACTTCTGAATAAGAAATCAATTATCTGACTAAATAATATATATATATATATATATATATATATATATATATATATATATATATATATATATATATATATATATATATATATATCTATAAGTGTCACTAAATTAATTTCAGACATTTTTAAAGACCAAGGAGAGGGAGTGGTCATGGTGAAACATCCAAACATTTAGTATCTCTGAAAAGCCCTGAATTTGCTCTGTACAGGACATCCAGACTTAAAACTGTGGCGTGTATAGTCTAAGAGAAGATCACTAAAATATAATGTCCTCATATGAGTATATATATATATATATATATATATATATATATATATATATCCTGAATGTTAATTAAATGGTTTTTTTTTCTGTTTGGTCCATTTGATTTATTAGTATATTATGAGTTTATATCCACCAATATAATGTACATTATAAGATAAGATAAGATAAGAAAAGATAATAAACAATCTACTTCTTGTAGCTTGTCCAGTTAAAAGATATACTGTATATAAACAGTCGTGGTCAGAATTATTGGCACCCTTGGTAAATATGATCAAAGAAGGCTGTGAAAACAAATCTGCATTGTTAATCATTTTGATCTTTTATTTAAAAAAATTCACAAATATCTAACCTTTCATTGAACTAAAACAATTGAAAATGGGGGGAAATCTCATTATGAAATAAATGTTTTTCTCAAATACACGTTGGACACAATTATTAGCACCCCTAAAAATTCTTATGGGTAAAATATCTGTGAAGTGTATTCCCATTTATATTTACAATTTTGAGCATACCAGGGTGATTATGAACATGAAATTATCCAGCCATGGCTTCCTGTTTCACAGGAATATAAATAGGAGGGAAAACAAAGGCCAAATTCCCTTAATCATCCATCACAATGAGAAAAACCAAAGAATATATTTCTGATGTGCAGCAAAAGCTAATTGAGCTTCACAAATTAGAAAGTGACTTTAAGAAAAGAGCTAGAGCAGTGAAAAATTCAATTTCTACCATCAGGGGAATAATTAATAATTTCCAATCAACAGAAAATGTTACAAATCTGCCTGGAAGAGGACGTGTGTCTATATCATCCTAATGCACGGTGAGGAGGAGAGTTTGAGTGGCTAAAGACTCTCAAAGGACCACAGCTGGAGAATTGCAGAAAATAGTTGAGTCTCAGGGTCAGAAAACCTTTTTAAAAAAAATCAAACAGCACCTACACCACATGTTGTTTGGGAGGGTTTCAAGAAAAAAAATAAAGAAAAGAAAATGCTCTCATCCAAAAACAATCCCCAGCATATTCTGTTGTCAGACATGACTGGAACTTCAAATGGGACTCTTGACACTCAAGATGGGTTTGGTGCACACGGGGATAAAAAGTACCCCATATGTACAATGAAATATACTGCTGTATTTTTAATGTTGCGGGCCTATATTTCTGCTGGAGGTTCTGGACATCTTGTTTAGATACATGGCATCTTTGATTCTATCAAATACCAACAGATAAAAAAATCAAAAAGTGGCTGACTCTGTTAGAAATCTTATAATGGGCCATGTTTGGATCTTCCAACCAGACAATAATCCAAAAACAAACCTTAAAAACAACACAGAAATGGGTCTCTGAGCTCAAAACCAAGCTTCTGCTATGGCCATTCCAGTCCTCTGACCTGAACCCTAGAAAATGAGTGTGGTGAACTGAAGAGGAGAAGCACCATCATGGAGCTGGGAATCTGAAGGGTCTGGAGAGATTCTGGATGAAGGAATGGTCTCTGATCTCTTGTCAGGTGCTCTCTAACCTCATCAGGCATTATAGGAGAAAACTCAGAGCTGTTATTATGCCAAATGGAGGTTTTATATCTATAAAACCTCCATTTGGATTATTGTGATATCATATACATGCAGGCACCTAAACATTGTTTACAGGCGTTGGATTCAGTTTATCATGGAGCATTAAGGTTCATCACAAATTCAAAAGCCCTTACTCATCATTGTTTATTGTGCTCTCGGGTTGGATGGCCGGCGTTGTCATCCCGTAGACTTAAGCATTGGTACTTATTTATATATAAAATCATTTTAGGTTTACTTCCTTCGTATTTACAGCAGAATATTTTACAAAAAGGTGTAAAGAATTATGGGCTTCACTCACAAGACTATTATCTTTTAAGCATCCCTAAAGTTTGTGCTAATATGGGCAAACGGGCATTTAGTTATGCTGCTCCATTTGATTGGAATCGACTATAAGATAAGTTATGCTTAAAAGAGCTGGTATCACTAAATGATTTTAAATGTATTTTAAAGGATCTAATTGTAGAGTCACCTGATTGTAAATGTTTTGAGTGATTTATGTATGTTTCTGTGTATGTAAACGAATGTATTTTGTTTTATGTGTAGCTAAATGAGCTGCCTATCTTGGCCAGGACCCTCTTGTAAATGAGATTTTAAATCTCAAAAGTTTTTAATTTCCTGGTTAAATAAAGGTAAATAATTTTTTTAAAAATATATATATATATAAATATATATATATATATTTTTTTTTTTGAGTAGCAATGTGGAAACATTGTTCGTTTGGACATTAAAACTGATTTCAAAGCCTTTATCCTAAATACAACATTTACCCATCTGTTCAGAATAATATCGGCAATGTTGTGTGTATAAAGTGGCAAAGTATCTTTATAAATCTTTAAAAATATCTATTTTTAGCACATTTTTGTGTGAAATCACAATGGTCCAGAATGCTGTTCCACAAGTAGGCTATGACCCTGGACCACAAAACCAGTCATAAGGGTCCTTTTTTTTTCAAATGGAGCTTTATACATCATCTGAAAGCTGAATAAATGAGTTTCCATTGATGTATGGTTTGTTAGGATAGGACAATACTTGGCTGAGATACTATTTGAAACTATTTGAAAATCTGGAATCTGAGGGTGCAAAAAAATCAAAATACTGAGAAAATCACCTTTAAAATTGTCCAAATGAAGTTCTTAGCAATGCATATTACTAACCAAAGATTAAGTTTTGATATATTTACAGTAGGAAATTTACAAAATATCTTCATGGAACATGATCTTTACTTTATATCCTATTTTTGGCATAAAAGAAAAATCGATAATTTTGACCCATACAATGTATTGTTGGCTATTGCTACAAATAAACCCGTGCTACTTAAGACTGCTTTTGTGCTCCAGGGTCACCTATTTATAAAATATAAATGTAAGCAGCGTGTACTTTTCAGCCGTGGCGATGACACAGTAACGCAAAATAATGGCAAAAACGTATTTTAATAAACTGTGCACGATGGTTGCACGTGCACGCAGCGTTCCAGTGTAGTCCAATAGTAGTCAGCTTCATTAACAAATGACTCTTATGAACCGGATCTTTTTGATTCAAAACCACAAGGCCCAGTTCACTAACGAATTGTTTTTACATTTGTTTGTTAATCAGATAATTACTGCTTTTCAGGTAACCCAGAAGTCCTCTGAGAAATCTAATCCCGTCCGGATATGTCTGAGACTTATCGCTTAACTGTTTGGTGATCCGATTCTCCGACCGCTCGCTCCACTTTCATCATGGATATAAGCCGTAACAATAACATGAAATAAATAAGAAGATCCCGATCACGGAAACTAATAGCAGAGTTAGGTAAGAATCTAGTTGTATTGCAGTTTTCTCGATTGTTAATATAACTGATTTTAGTTGGCAATTTTTTTCCCCATAAACCATTAATTCAGTTTTCAAAACAGACACATTTCACAAAAAGTTTAACAATGAGTAAGTTAAACATTAGGTAGCAAAACTGATGACACACCAATCAGAATCTCTGCATCCTAACGAGATGAGAGAGCTGAGCCAATCATGATCTACAGGTTTTTTATACTTACACATACAGTATAATTACAGTACAGTACCAGTACATTAGATAATGGAAATGTAACTATTCTGTATGTACAGTAAACTGTGGCACATGTAGAACTGTTGTACACCTTCAAGCGCGTGACTGTCAAATTTTATTTGTAACCATTTTTTATGTGTACTGCATTTTTGCAGAACTGAGAAGTGACTGCATAGAGATATAGCTATTCTTGTGTCAGGAGACCAAGAAACTGCTATAGTACTGTATACTGTAATTCAATTTGGCCAAAAGTGCAGAGGATGCTTTTTTTTATTGTATTTTTTACGGTACTGTATTATGGTGCATTCCAAGTTCATACAATTCTTTGGTATTTGAATTTTTCTAGTGCTTTTCATCTACTGGACGATTACCTTACAGTAGTAAAATGAAAGAAAAAAAATTCCCAAAAGTTAATTGCTGAATTATGCATCTTTATCTGTAATTTTATTTATGTATACTGTAATAGACATTGAGCTGCAAAAATAATTCCTGAATCCTAGTAAGTTTTTTTGTTACAGTGTTATTGATTTTTCAACTAGTTACACACAAAATCTTTACTTGTCAGACAATTTCTGAAAGCTTACACTCAAACACCAGAAGCACACACCAAATCTGCAAAACCATACACTAATTATCAGCCTTTGACTCAGTTTTCAATTTCATAAAACACTTTTTGCAAAACACAACACACAATTCTCTATGTAACACATACAAATCTCACAGGAATTAATATTATGGCAAAGGTGTTTGCAAAAGTTTGCTTTTGAGATGTGTTTGTGATATTTTGAATGCAGTGCTTCATTTTGCAAGAGATTTTTGCATTTTGTGTGTGCAATTCTTGGATTTGTGTGTAAAGTTTTGAAAAAAAAAAAAGAGGCAAAGTTTTGAAAAATGTGTGCAAGCAGTTGAAAAAAACCTGTAAGAAAAACGAACTAGATTGAAAAGTTTGAAAGACAAATGTATGCTGGCTTTTCTTAAAGTCTTGTTTAAAAAACGTAAATGGTTTGGTCGGTTAGATGTTCTAGATGTTTGCTGAAATGTTGCTAGGATATTCTGGGTGGTTGCTAGGCTCTTGCTATGCAGTTGCTGGGGTGTTGCTAAAGTATATGGTTGATAGCGTTTGTTCTGGGTGATTACAGACATTCCCACCTCTGTTAATAACAGAAAATCATACATTGTTTTAAAAACTGATCCAGTTTCAGTGCTTTGATATTATTGTATTTCTTTCTAATGTTAGGAAATTCTAAAGTTTTTGTTGCTCTTAAACTTGCACTAAACGTGATTATACCATCAAAGTAGCCTATGTAATTTTAATAGAACCGCATGTCATCTTTAGTGATACAAGCTCAGATACATTTATAACCTGTTGAAGTTTTTTATGTTGTGTATATGTTGTGACTTGGTGCCATGATGGATATTGAAATGTTGTAAAAACTGATCCAGTTTCAGTGCTTTGATATTATTGTATTTCTTTCTAATGTTAGGAAATTCTAAAGTTTTTGTTGCTCTTAAACTTGCACTAAACGTGATTATACCATCAAAGTAGCCTATGTAATTTTAATAGAACCGCATGTCTTCTTTAGTGATACAAGCTCAGATACATTTATAACCTGTTGAAGTTTTTTATATTGTCTATTGACTTGGTGCCATGATGGATATTTAAATGTTATTTATTTTTCATTTTAAACAGTATAGATGATTACTTAATGGTAATACAATATTTGTGAACACAACTGTGTATGTCAGATCATAAATCCCCAAAAACTATGCATGGGGGCTTGCTTTGGTGTTGCCACCCCTCATAGAGTCCGTGCCACCCCTTTGCAACCCTAAAAATTATTTTCTAGATCCGCCCCTGCGAGAGAGAGAATGGAGTGGACTGTGGAAGCACACAGATGGAGCAGAGAAGCTTTTCATCTGTAAATATGCTGTGAATGTACAGCGCTCTCTCCCACCTTCAATACCACGACTGAGGGGCCCTTGAGCAAGGCACTGAACCCCCAACTGCTCCCCGGGCACCGCAGCAAAAAAATGGATGCCCACTGCTCCGGGTGTGTGTTCACTGTGTGTGTGCACTTAGGATGGGATAAATGCAGAGCACTAATTCCGAGTATGGGTCACCATACTTGGCCACATGTCACGTCACTTTTTATTCACTTATTGTAATGTTACAGTAGTAATTTAGCAGACAAATAATCATATTTTATAATAGGTTTAGGGGGAGCTAGGGCAGACAACAACACAACCCTTACGAAAATTAACGATGATTTTACTATAAATACAAAGACAATGGTTTCTATTGTTAAACCATGGTAACCACAAATTAACCATGGTTTTTCTACACTAGCCATATATAGTTTAACCATGGAATTTGTTGTAAAAATAAATACAAATGGTAATCCATTTGCCAAAAAAAAAACTGTACTTTTAAATAAATAAAAGCTTGGTTATTTTGTGTAAGTGAAAAACATGACTCATGTTCAGTATTAGGATTTTTCTATAAAGATATTGTAGTGATGTACTAATTCTGACATGTAGGCAATTTAGAAAGTATTGTTAAATCTTGAGTATTAAAGTTATGAGAGAGAGAGATATCAGGGCAACATAAAGAGACTGAAAAGAAAAATGGAAGTGAAGGTGCAGTTCAGGAGAGATCTTTTTATTATTTTGCATGTTCCCAGCCTAAGGATTTAAACCTTTTTTATGTGAGGTCCATACAATTTCAATCTGGATTCAGGTGAGGAACTCTATCCGGGTCACGGCACCAAAACTGTAGGAAACTTTTTCCTCGTCGAAGCAGAGACCAGGAGACTCTTGGGTATCTTCAGCAGAGTTCTTTATTGAGAATGCGCTGCGTGGGGCTGCAGTCATCAAAAGTCTAACTATGGCAGTGATACATTGTAGTTTCTATACATTTAGGGGGCAGTGCTTAGAAATGGAGACAAAGCACCTGGGTGACGCCCTTACCGGCCTTTTCCCAGCCTTGATCTCATCAGCATAACAGTGCCATTCAAATGCATAGGTAATAATCCAATCAGTCTGACAGTCCAAATCCAATCAGCATAACTACTCAAAGACTGGGGCAGAGGCACCAAGAGCCATTACAAACAAAAGGTGATGGTCTCAGTAGTCTGGTTCATTTGACTAACACTAAGAGAACAGGAACAGACAGGAACCTCTTGCTACACTTTGCTTAAGATAATCATTTGTCTGATGTAATTTACCTTAAATGCTAAATACAATGTACTTCACCTTAGTTTTTCATGTGATGCTATGTCAGAACATAGGATCAGCATATTTTAAACAGATTCTTAAATTTGTAATCCCACAATATGTTACTTAAATATGCTTGTTTCAGACTTATTATGAAGTCGGGAAATACTAAGAAAGATAATGATTTGACATGGGCTGAAACAGTAGTTATTCAGATTCACATGCGCACAGTTTCTTTGTCATTTCCCTCTCTTTGAGTCTTCTCGTGAATCTCAGTCTCTGGAGCTCCTGCCTGCATTATATTAAACTCTGTGAAATGGTGTGGTCGATGCACACACAACTTTTAAAAGGCATCTCTTTTTAAGCAATTCAGGAGAATGTAAACTGTCCTTCTGGGCTGTCGCAAGGAATTCTGGGCCCTGTGCATTGAATTTGCTATGGGGCCCCCTCAAAATCACGTAAAGTGGGGGGGTCACGATATATATATATATGAAGAGGTCCCATGCAAAAGCCTCTAAAAGCCATCTTGGTCAAAAATGAGATAACGATACTGAGTGAATGCTCTCCACACATAGTATATGTTCATCAAGTACTTTCACTTCAAAGGTGTGCTGTTACACCCCACACCTTCACAAGACCCAGAGTCAACCTGTCGGCCTCGGCCAGACCATCAGTGAGAACCGCACTTTTTAGAGCACCCTATAAATATAAACACACAGGACAGCTGTTACATGAGACTATACACACACGCATATATGAGCAAAAATGCTATTGCAAATGATAACTGCGGACAACTGGATAAATTACAGTAATGAATTTTTGTGGGGGGAAATGTAATTAATTATCATGAAAATAATATCACAATGCAAAAACTCAGACATATGACATGCTTCTTGAGATTCACTCACGTAGGAAGTCAAACTGGAAACCTTTTGAAAATGGAAAAAATACTATGCAGCTATAGAAAGATGCCACAAGTCTTAATAAAGATGCAGCTTGGCTTCTTCACCTGTAGTGTGTGTTGATCTCTGGTTTCTGCCAGGGCAGGATGTGGCCTCCTCTCACGTGCAGGTAAATTTTTTCGATAATGGTGTATCCATATCCACAAACTGTCCTCGCACTCCAACAACTTCACCCTGGTACATAAATCACATACAAGCAGATAAGAGAGCCTAGTAACGCAGGTTGAATTAGTTTAGCTGCATGATGACAGCTTATTTAATTGACATGCTACTGAAATCTTGCTAATAAAGGTTTGCATGCTGATAAAATGCTTACCGTGTGGTAATCGTACCAGCGGGTATTTGGCACGTAGCCCCGGACCACAGTAACACCCTTCACAAAACAGAACCAATGTGAAATAAATAAACACAAACAACACTAAGAAAAATAGTTATATGACTAAATATAGTGCTACGTGACAGTGTGACTTATTAAAAGACATATAATATATAATTATAAAATATATAATATAATAAATATAACACAAACAAACATTTATTATTAAAATAAGTAATATTAAATTTAATTTATTAGTTAATGCACTGTTTATTTTATTTATTTTTAAATAAATAAAGTTCAGGACTATTTCAGTTTTCATTCAGTATTCATTTAACAAAATATATATTGGTTGATTAATCAGTTATCGTCCAGTGCAGTCCAGTCTAGTTTCCGATATTGTCAAAATCCATTATCGGTTGATCTGTATTGTTATGTGAGCAACCTCAAAACTTAAACAGAAAACTTAAACTACTGCACACTTTGTCTTGTAGCGTGAACATAGTCAAGTTGTTTTTGTGTTCATACCGGGGTCTAAAGCAGGTGTGATTAGAAGGGCCGGACCCCAGAAACATGAGCACCGATGGACACTCACTCGTGCAGCAGCGGTCTGACCACAGTGTTTCCGTGAGCGTGAGCTTCGTACATCAGTGTGTACAGATACGGCAGGAGAGTGTAGCGAATATTCAGCACATCACGAGAGAGAGCAGCAAACTCCGGTCCCCAAGCCACAGGGTCCTGCCTCTGTCAAAGACCACAGAAACCCATCAGATGATGATCATTCAGCTCTTCTGAAGAAGACGTCAGTGCATTCTCATGCAAACTACAAATTAATGATAAACATGAGCAAAAAAGGAAAAGTGCTCTGACTCAATCCGATTTACTACATTCACACTAACCTCATACATAAGCTTAGAATAAGATCAAGTTTTTATTAACACTGATCCAAAAATCCTAAATCTGTTCATAAAAAAAGGTGCTGTGTCTTCTTACTGGCATGTTGATGGTGTTGTGGTTTCTGGAGAACGGGTAGAAAGCTCCAAGCTGCATCCAATGCAGACACATCTCGTATTCGGCAGGGTTAAAGAAGCCACAGATATCAGCATCGGTCTGGAACACAAATTGAATGGGATACAAATTTAGAAACAACTCCAAATCATTAATAAATCAACTCTAGAGTCAGTGTAATGACTGCATGCTAGTGTAACGCACCTAAAATAACTAAAAATAATATTTAATAGGAAATAAAGCACAAATGACAAACCAATATCAAGTGCTGCAGCAGGACGAGTGAGGCACTTACGTAAGAGATGCCAAATATGCTGAACTCCATCATTTATCATATATATATATATATATATATATATATATATATATATATATATATATATATATATATTTGTTGATTGCCCAAGCAAAACATGTTACTAGAGTGTTCTGGCTGGTTGTTATGGTGGTTGGTTACAGGAGGTTTATTTAATAATTTTAGGCAAAGTTATTTGTCTAACTGTCCTTAATGTTATTTTAAGTTCTGTTGTTTTCAGTTTAGCACTTGGTTCTTTCAAAAAACAAAACAAAACAAAAAACATACTGACTCCAAACTTGTGAATATTAGTGTAGTGTATATTAAATACGAGCAGTAGCTACTATATGCTTATCTTCCCAAGAACCACCAAATAATAAGCACCATCATACCTATGATGGACTTCAGAAGCTGGTCCCAGGAGGAGTAGTTGTCTCCCAGCCAATGGCCCAGCGACCGCTAGTTGGGTATGTTGAGCGGGTAACTACTACACCTCTCTTTCCAGTGGTACTAAGCAAAGCACTGTGAAATACACACAAACACACAGCGGAATTAAAACTCTCTCCAGAACAACCAAGGAATAAATATAGTGGTGAATATGGAGGAACAGAAAACTCACTTAATAAGTGGGTTTGGTGTGAGCCCAGCCGTACAAGTTGTGGACATCGTAATGCTTGACGCGTGTGCCATCAGCAAGGATCTGCTCGCTGTTCATACATAAAGTCTTATGGCTCAGGCCTCTGTGCATGGACTCCAGTGCTGGGAAAACATCACACACATGCATAAGGCAGATTCATTTTGAAGGACATTACATTACATTATGCTAATTTATAAATAAATAATTGAAACATCTTCTTGCTATTTTCCCAACATAGTCATAGTCATTACTTTTGCCAGTGCTTGATGGCAAGCTATATGTGTGAATAGTCTATTAAAGGCTCATTACGTTTTAGTACTCCCCCCAAGTATATATTTAAGTAATTAAATTAATTTAAGAATGCAATTAGTCGACCAATGGCTTAACTAAACAAATACCAGTTGACTAGAACAATTCTTAGTCCGGGGCCGGCCTAATAAATGTTGACCTTCATGTTGTAAAATCTCGGTAGCCAAGTATACATGCAAGGATTTTCCAAAGTTGGATCCCCTATACACTTCTCTCCAACGGTGCCATGCACGAAACTGGCCGATTCATTCATGTCCTTCACGAAGCAAAACACAATGACAGTGTTACTATCTAATGACTCCAAAGGAGAAAACAGTGATGAAATACAAATGAGAGCAGAAATGGGGCGTGGCTAAGCTAAACCTTCACTGCTTCTTGCACAGCTCACCATGACTTTGTCAAGTACGATGTATTCCTGAATCAACATCCTTGTTGGGATTTCAACAACATTCTGTTGAATCTATAATTTTCCTCGATTTGAGAGGAATTTAATTGCTAGTTTCAAGAGCAACAATGGCGTGTAATGGCACAGATCTTGTCATCTTCATGAAATTTTGTTACTTTTCATTCCAACATTTTCAGTTCTAATAAACACACATTTCAGGAAAAAATTTTCAATAATATGACGAAATTAATATTGCAGAATATTCTGGAAAAAAATTAAATATATCCCTGCATAAATCTGGTATAACTGAGCCTGTGAAGTTCTTCATTTGTAATTTGTAGAACAGGATTATACACCTGCAATTAATATTTTGAGAAGGTATAACAGTTTTGTTGTGTTTGTGAGAGAGAAAGAAACAAAATACAAGATTGCAACCCCTAAAACATTTTCTTGATGACTTATAAAATAAGTGAAATATTCTCTACAAATTCTACTGTCACAGGTGCTCACTTTTGCTACAATAATACTAGATACAATAGATGTACTGTATGCAAATATAACAAAGGGACATAAACAACTGAATATTCAGGGATGCAAACTTATCACCTTTAAGTGAAAATTGTCATTTTGAATCCAAAATAGATCATTTGCGTGATTCATGTAGATCCAAAGAGTTTTTGAAAATGTGAGTAGTAAGTAGTCAAGTCAAGTCAAGTCAAGTCACCTTTATTTATATAGCACATCTGGTTCCTGTGGTCTTGTCCCGGTGGTCGTCTGAGACAAGGTCTTTACAGGGGATCTGTATCTGGGGCTCATCTAGTTGTCCTGGTCTCCGCTGTCTTTCAGGGCTGTGGAGGTCCTTTCTAGGTGCTGATCCACCATCTGGTCTGAATACGTACTGGATCCGGGTGACTGCAGTGACCATCTGATCTGGATACAGACTGGATCTGGTGGCAACGGTGACCTCAGAATAAGAGAGAAACAGACTAATATTAGCGTAGATGCCGTTCTTTTAACGATGTACCAAGTACATCGGGTGTTATGAGAAGTGTTCCCGGTTCCGGTTGACCTAATTAATGCAGCCTAAAAATCCTTTAACGGATTTGAATATTAGAAGCGTATTAGTGAGTTATGTGTAAGCCAGGTTAAAGAGATGGGTCTTTAATCAAGATTTAAACTGCAAGAGTGTGTCTGCCTCCCGAAAAATGTTAGGTAGGTTATTCCAGAGTAAAGTTTATTTGTACAGCGCTTTTCACCATACAAATCATTGCAAAACAACTTTACAGCCAATTAAGTTTCTACAATATTTAGTGGTAGTTTATCAGTGGTGACTGTCAGTTAATGTACATATGGCAGAAATGTACGGAAAAATCAATTTAAGACGTAATAAAACAGACGATGAACACTATTAACAGCAATTATTATATGATGCAATCAAACTTATAGCAAAATGTGGAAGTTCTGTATGTTGTTTCAGGGTTGGCATCATCTCTTCTCAGGTGTTCTGGATCCAGACTGAAGCTTGTGTAAATCCTAGTTACATCCCGTGGCAAAAAACAGAGAAACAAATAGAGACATAATTAGCGTAGCTGCTGTTCCAACCAAGCAAAAATGATTTGTTTAACCCAAACTAA
>NW_015506067.1:361770-372248 GCF_001515645.1 Sinocyclocheilus grahami
AATTGAGATGACTCCCCATTTAAATGAACAAGGTGGTAGCGATCGGACAGGTAGGATCTAAACCATCTTAAAGCCTGCCCTTGAATACCTGTATAGTTTTGTAATCGATCTATGAGTATGTCATGATCTATAGTGTCGAACGCAGCACTAAGATCAAGTAAAACTAGCAATGAGATACAGCCTTGGTCTGACGCAAGAAGCAAGTCATTTGTAATTTTAACAAGTGCAGTTTCTGTGCTATGGTGGGGCCTGAAACCCCTGGAATTCTTTCAGGCCTGAAATTCTTCATAGAGATAATTTTTTTGCAGGAAGGAACACGATTGAGCAGACACAACTTTTTCTAAATGTGTGTAAAACAACAAACTGACGATTTATATATAATCATTTGTAATTGTATATACATTGTTGTGATTAATTATGGCTGGAACAATAATGTAGCTGTAAAAATAGTTGCCTGCTGAAATTGAAATATATATCCATCTTCATCATGACTAGATAGACACGGTGAGTTTGTCTTTTCTATACACGTTAGATGTGATCCACCTCATAGTAACAATCCTGTCAGATCGTCCATCCTTTGAGTGAGAGTTTAACGTTACTGGACGGCCGATCTGGTTTCGTGGTTAAAGTTAACCTTTTTTGGACATGTTTTCGTGTTGTCATTGCTCAGCAATGGCATGGACGCGATGTTGTCTGGGGGTTTGGCAAAAGGAGAGTGGGACTGTGGGCGGTGCTCGGGGTGGTGACTGAAGGCAGTGACTGTAGTTCTGACGTCAACTTTTTACGGAAGCAAAAAAAAATCACAGCTACTTTATTCAGGCTGTGTGCATTTTACTGTGGACTGACTGTTTTGAAACTTATATGGTAGTTAAATAGCCCCTAGACCTCAGTTATCATGAAAAAAGCCAAGAAATTTCAGTTTTGACAATATGGGACCTTTAAGATATCAGCACAGACAGGAGGTTAAAGAGCTGGCTGTCTGGTGCAGTCTTAACAACCTGGAGCTTAACACACTCAAAACTGTGAAGATGATAGTGGACTTCAGGAGAAAACCCCCTGCTCTCTCCCCACTCACCATCCTGAACAGCACAATCTCTCAGGACCTAAAGTGGGACACTCACATTGACTCCACTGTTAAAAAGGCCCAGCAGAGGTTGTACTTCCTTCGCCAGCTGAGAAAGTTCAACCTGTCACAGGAGCTGCTGAAACAGTTCTACTCCGCCATCACTGAATCTGTCCTCTGCACTTCAGTAACTGTCTGGTTCAGCTCAGCTACCAAATCTGACCTCAGAAGACTACAGAGGGTAGTCCGGACTGCTGAGCGAATCATTGGTACAACCCTCCCTTCTCTCCAAGAACTGTACTCATCCAGAGTGAGCAAATAACAACCTGGAGCTGAACACGCTCAAAACTGTGAAGATGATAGTGGACTTCAGGAGAAAACCCCCTGCTCTCTCCCCACTCACCATCCTGAACAGCACAATCTCTCAGGACCTAAAGTGGGACACTCACATTGACTCCACTGTTAAAAAGGCCCAGCAGAGGTTGTACTTCCTTCGCCAGCTGAGAAAGTTCAACCTGTCACAGGAGCTGCTGAAACAGTTCTACTCCGCCATCACTGAATCTGTCCTCTGCACTTCAGTAACTGTCTGGTTCAGCTCAGCTACCAAATCTGACCTCAGAAGACTACAGAGGGTAGTCCGGACTGCTGAGCGAATCATTGGTACAACCCTCCCTTCTCTCCAAGAACTGTACTCATCCAGAGTGAGCAAAAGGGCTGGCAAAATCACTCTGGACCCCTCACATCCAGCACACTCCCTCTTTGAACTGTTGCCATCTGGTCGACGCTACAGAGCTCTGAGCACCAGAACGGCCAGATATACCTGTACATACAACTGTCAATTTGTATATTGCATTCCTTATTTACTTGTTCTATTTTTTTTTTTTTTTTTTTTATCTGTGTTTGTTTGTTCTGTCACTGTCATTCTGTTGCACTGTGGAAGCTTCAGTCACGAAAACAAATTCCTCGTATGTGTAAACATACCAGGCAATAAAGCTCATTCTGATTCTGATTCTGACAAAATACTGTCTCTGTAATAACAGAGTCTGGGCCCTACATTTCTCCCTCTCACCACCAGAGGTCACCATCTCCCGTCCTCCCGGACTCCATTCCCCAAACTCCACACACCTGTCACTTATTACACCCTCAGCTGTTTCTCATTGTCATGGACTATTTATACACCACACTCCCACTACTCTGCCTGGCTGAATTGTATTGTAAAGGTAGTTGTATTTCTTGTTCGTAGGTTGTGTATGCGAACACTTTCTGTTGCCGTAATTGTATCCCATTCCTGATCCTGTTTTGGAGATCAATTCTGATCTATTTTTTGTTTTTCGTTTTGTTGATTAAGTCTAGTTTCTCCTGCATTTGGACTCGGGCCCTGTTTTTTCTACGTTGCTATCTTACCGCCCCGTGACAATAACACACTCAACAAAATATCACCTAATTATCGTTATCGTTAAAATCTCAGAGAATATTGAGCTATATTTTTTGTCAATATCGCACACCTCTAATATATTTAATGTTTTGATTAGAAATAAAAATTAGAATAAATATGAGAAGTGCTCTTTTTTTCCACTTGAGCCCTCAAAATGTCTGTGCACGTATGTCCCTGATTCCCGGGAGGAGGGAGAAGCAGAACATATGCTGACCTATCAGTAAAAGTAATTCACTTACAAAAAATTTGAGGAGTTCCATTATCAATTTACTGAAACGTATTTATTGAAAATAACACAACAATAATGAATACCAAAAACTGACAAAAGATTATAACAATTGTATTTTGCATGTGTTCAGTACAATGTTTGCTGTATTGTGTTTTTGTGAAATCAGTTAACCCTTATAAGCTATTTGGGGTCTTTTGGACACCAAATGATGTTTGCTTTTCATGTGACTGTCAACACTTTATCAATAAAAACATACATAAATACATAGGAATGACATCTGGTTTTAAGATCCCGCTTCGAAAATGAATAAAACTGGTCCTCAAAACCAAACTCAAACAGAACAAACATAGACAGAAATAACACTTAAAAACATCCACAGTTCAAAATAATGAAAGGATGAGACAATTTAGCACAGTACAAAACTAACTTCAGTACCAAAAAAATAATAATAGTAACCCTGCTAAACTTGGACAAAACGTTATTTTTATTGTTACAATTATGATTTCATAGCTATAAATCCAACTGGAAAAACCTATGGAACGATGTCTTTCAATTAGTCAAAAAGCATGTCAAATGGCAATAGCGAATAGTGGAGCTCTGCAGCCATCTACTGGTGAAAGTGATCTTTTTTCTTTTCAATCAAGTTTGAGCTCACCATTTTTTAATGTAGATCATTTTCATTACTTTCATACAATTGCCAAATTTCCAGTGCCCTATAATTAATCTGGCAGGACAAATAAAAAACTTTAAAGTCATTTTTTTCTCAAAAGAGAGTCTCTGCCTCTACCTCCAGTCCAGCAGGAGGCGGAAACGCGCTTTTTACCTTGGTTTTCCTGTCACAGAAAAAGAAAACACACACATCCTGCAGACTGCTGTTCAGTCTGATCCACACTCCGGAGCAGATGGTGGCGGTAATGCACCAAATACGCTGGATGCCAACCGCCGTTAAACATTAAGAAGAAGAAGAAGAAGAAGAAGAAGACTGCTGTTCAGATGCAGCAGCTTAATGTTTATCGAATTATCTTCGTAACACAACACTAAAACATTATTTTAATATGTTCGCGTGTTAAGAGCATCTTTACACTTCAGCTATTCGTCAACAGAACGGTAAGAGACACACCTGCGTTATCCATCTGCATAACACCTGCCGCTAAAGCATACTAATAATAACAATAACGAGCTGCTTTAAAAGTGAATATGTCTCAGAGTATGATGTTAGTACAGGTTATTTAAAGTTGTTTTCATTAATGCTGCTGTATTTCAGTAATAAAGTTCACCATCTGAATGAATGAAGGGCGTTTGATCAACAGATCCACATTAAACACGATCAGAGCTGGTAATGTTCACAGACATGGACTATGAGCTGGAGGAGGACAAACTGTGAGTATCACGAGCATCATCCATCAATAACAAGCAAGCAGTACGTTCATATTCATATGTTTACATGATGTCACATCCTGTGGGGAGAAAATAGACCTCTGTCTGTGTGAAGTCACGCTTATAAATGTTATAAAATAGCATGTAATTGCAATAGAATCTAACAGAAAGAAAGCAAAAGAAGCAATCTTTTCAAGCAGAACATTGAGGGATCATTGTGTGATGAGATGAGTATTGTGTGCATTCGCCTGACAGTCATGTGTGGGATGTTGTGTTGTGTCTGTGTCCAGTGGGATTCCCACAGTTCCTGGAACAGTGACTCTGAAGAAAGACTCCCAGAACCTGATTGGGATCAGTATTGGGGCTTATAAATGTTATAAAATAGCATGTAATTGCAATAGAATCTAACAGAAAGCAAAAGAAGCAATCTTTTCAAGCAGAACATTGAGGGATCATTGTGTGATGAGATGAGTATTGTGTGCATTCGCCTGACAGTCATGTGTGGGATGTTGTGTTGTGTCTGTGTCCAGTGGGATTCCCACAGTTCCTGGAACAGTGACTCTGAAGAAAGACTCCCAGAACCTGATTGGGATCAGTATTGGGGGCGGAGCTCAGTTCTGTCCCTGTCTTTACATCGTACAGGTCAAATATTCACAATCTAACATCATCCTATCAATCACTGTGTCGCATTCCATAATGATTGTGTGTTTTAGAAGCTATAGAATCGTATTGTGTTTAGAAGGCCAGAACGAAGTGTGTGATTTTTTTTATTTTTTTTTTGTGTGTGTGTGGTTTATATTGTTACATGCATTGAGTGCACTTCAGAACGAAAAGTTCCTGAAGAATTGCGAATGTTGAACATGTTTTTTCAACAGATTTCGCACAAATTTGGCGTGTGCATATTTTGTGAATGATACCCAGCGTCCAGTTTCCATGTTAAAGTGCTCCGGAAAGGCTTCAATCTGTCATGAAGTACTCTTTCCATTACTCTTTTTATTCATTGAAGCTCATTTGAGGTGATTTTTGTGTGTTTAGGTGTTTGATAACACTCCGGCCGCTCTGGACGGGACTCTGGCCGCCGGCGATGAGATCACAGGAGTCAACGGCAAACCGGTGAAAGGAAAGACTAAAGTAGAGGTGGCCAAGATGATCCAGGCAGTGCAGGTACAACACTTAAAACATCAACTCAAGTCACGGCAGTTTTATTCCTAGAGCAATTTTCACTGATTCAGAGTTTTGTCATGTTAAAGGGGTCATAATATGCTTTTTCAACTTTAGTTAGTCTGTAATGTTGCTGTTTGAGCATAAAAAAGATCTGCAAAGTTACGGTGGTCTAGAGTGAACTGAGGCCGGCGGCTAGAGTGAGGAACGGCCGGAGGGTTTGAGAACGGCGCGGCCAGCGGATTCGACAAAGGAGCAGCCGGCGGGCTTGCGGCAACCACATGTGACGACCCCGGGCTGGACTCCGCTTCGTCCACAGTGAAAGCTGATCCCACAGCTCCAGGCATGACGAAGTGATATCGTCCTCTTTTGGAAGACCAACCAAAGTAGTAGTTTCGCTTTCACAACGAAACACACATCGCGCCTTCACGACATGTCAGCGGCAGCAACAACAATACTACAGCGAGAATAAAAGTTATGCCTTCTTTCTTTGTGTGAACATTTGGGTGGCGTTATGCAAATCTCCCCACATAGTGATGTAGACATGTGGGGGCATGTTAGAACGAGCCATTTTAGGTAGGCGTGGCTGACTCTTAACTTTCATAAAGAATATCTCTTTGGATTTGAGACTTTAGTCTTTGCAATTTTACAGATCTTCTTTATGCACCAAGAGCTTGTAACACTCCAAAGAGAAAGGAAAACTTGAAATCGCATCATATGACCCCTTTATTTAACAGAAATCACTTTTCAAAAACTACAACCAATGACTCGTTTGGACTACAACGCATATTTTCCGGGATTTTTCATAACACAAATATCGACGAATGGGACGAGACCTGGTTGAGCTGCACTAGAGAAGGCTACGAGTGTTATCACTATATCTGAGACACGCTAGCTTTCCCAAGGCAGACAGACTTAGAGTGGTTACAATCATCTGGGTTTAAATCGCGCCCACAATGATTTGATATTGAGCAATATTTACGCTTAAGCTCGCACGCGGCTATGGTAAGGGGCATGACATTTCCCGACCAGGCACCAAGTGGAGCCAATCACAACACACACTGACCCAGCTAACCAATCACAGCACACACTGGCCCAGCTAACCAATCACAGCACACACTGGCCCAGCTAACCAATCACAGCACACACTGGCCCAGCTAACCAATCACAGCACACACTGGCCCAGCTAACCAATCACAGCACACACTGGCCCAGCTAACCAATCACAGCACATTTCGTATTTCAGAAGGCGGGCCTTCATTTGATACAGGAACTATTCGAGCCGTTCATGCCAGACTGGGGAGAGAGGTGTTGTAATAATGTCAAATATGTGCAAAGTAATGTGTTTTTCGAACAACCTAGTATGAGAGCCTGTTCTAGTACACCCCCAAAACAAAATCAAGACTTTGTAAAAGAGCATAATAGAACCCCTTTAATGTTTCTGATGTCTTTATAGTCACATTGAGCAGGTTAGAGCTGGATGATAGAATAGTTTATATCAGACGGTATAAACAACAATATACAACAATCACACAACTCTGCTCTTATTTGACATGATTTTAAGTGATTATTGCCACATGACCGTGTTACATCTTTAAGTAATCACTCAATATCAGTTCAATCATTCTATCTTTGGAAATTTCTACAGATTTTGTCGAGATGTAGTTGAGACTGTTATAATTTGTGCATTTTGATTCACTTAAAGCTGCAATTTTGTCAACTTGATTGAAAAGGAAAGATCAAAGTATAATGCTTAAGAGTATTGTTAAGTATTACATTTGTGTATCCTTTGTGTTTTTGGCACGTAAAACATATTGCATGTTAATTTAGTGAATTTATACTTTCCTTTACAGTGTTAAATGTAGGGTATACATATAATATGAATAATTTCATACAACAGTCTGAACTGAAGTCAAACATCACAAGAGCGACATTATCTGTATATCAACATGACTTTGAAATAATATTGTGGCCGAAATATATCATCAAAGTGAATAATATCTTGTCTCAGATGCACCATTATGATAAAGACCGTTTGTGTAAAGATCACATGATCTAGACTGGTAATTGTTTTGTACTTGAAGGGTTTGTTTTTATGGATGAATGTGTTTGTGATCTGCAGGGTGAAGTCGTGATCCAGTATAACAAACTGCAGGCCGACCCGAAGCAGGGCAAATCTCTGGATATCGGTAAAAACTACCAAACTGTGCTAGCTTTGTGTGTTTGAAGGGATGCAGAAGTGTGTTTCTCTCTGATGAAGTAGCTCATGTGTGTGTGTTTGTGTGTGTCAGTGCTGAAGAAGGTGAAGCATCGTCTGGTGGAGAACTTGAGTTCAGGAACCGCAGACGCTCTGGGACTCAGCAGAGCCATTCTGTGCAACGGTCAGATCAGTTCCACTATTTAATCACTAATCCAATACAACACTTGTTTCTGCACATATTAAACAACTACAGTACTCCTAAATACATCACTATGTAAATTATGAATTATTTTTTCACCTTGCACTAATGAGAACAAGTTCTGTTGCATGACATAATCTTTGCTTGGAAACGCCATCATTGATGTGCGGATATAATGTGTGCCATGAGAAATCAAGCATGTGTGTGTTTGGGTGTTGTAGATGGTCTGGTGAAGAGGCTGGAGGAGCTGGAGAAAACCGCTGAACTTTATAAAGGTGATTCATTCGTACTGTTACTGCATTAAACCAGTGCCTGAGAGAGTTTACTCTGGAAATAATCTGTGTTTGTGTGTGTGTTTAGGACTGATGGAGCACACGAAGAGACTGTTAAGAGCTTTCTATGAGCTCTCGCAGACTCACAGAGGTACAGTAGATTTGTTCATCTTTATTCATCATATGATTCGTTATAGGCTGCTATAAAGAGTTTCTCCTGCTGAAAGTTAATTTTATTGACCAAAAACTGGTTTGTTTTCAGAATAGACTGGTAAAACATCCCCTTTGAGATGAGATTCTCAAAATGTGTGTCTAGTTACACACACTAACAACATCAGGCCGTGTAGTGGAAGTAATGCTAAATCTGACCAACAAAACACTCCATAAAATCATCAGATGTGTGATAAAATGTTTTTCTCTCTCAGCGTTTGGTGACGTGTTTTCCGTCATCGGTGTCCGTGAGCCACAGGCCGCCGCCAGCGAAGCCTTCGTGAAGTTTGCTGAAGCTCATCGAAACATGGAGAAGTTCGGCATCCAGCTGCTGAAGACCATCAAACCCGTAAGAGAGCAGATCTGAACGAGTTTGTATTCTTACAATGAGATTAATATAGATGTGTGTAGAGTAACTGTGACATGCAGAAATAAAATGTATGATGTTGTGCTGTCAAACGATTAATCGCATCTAAAATAAATATTTTTGTTTGTGTAATGTGTCTGTACTGTGTATATTTATTATGTATATATATACAAACGCATGTACATATTTAAGAAAAATATGTTGTTTATACATTAAATATATTTATATATAATAAAAATTATATTATAAATGTTTGCATGTAAATATTTTCAAAATAATATATACTGTGTGTGTGTGTGTTTGTATTTATATATACATGATAAATATACACAGTACACATACATATATTAAGTAAACAAAAACTTTTATTTTAAAAGCGATTTAGGGATTAATCGCAATTAATCGTTTGACAGCACTACTATGATGTGAAACAACTAAAAGTAACCTACATAAAAGCATTACAATAAGTAAAAAAAAAAAAAAAACATTTACTAAAAATGTTATGTTTAACTGTATGTGGCCATTAACTGTTGTCAGAGAGCCGTGGACATACAAATTTGTTGTTAAATTATATGTTTAACTTAAGATATTAACTTAAAATCTCAGGGGCACTTAAAAATAATTATTTTAGCTCAAAGGGGTTTGGCTGATGAGAACGTCCATAAATCCCTGATCTCTACAGTGTTTAGTATGTAGAATGTAGAGTAACTGAAACATGCATGGGAAACATCATTTATGGTGTGGAACAGTTGAAAACACCTTGTGTAAACATTATTTCACGAGACAAATGTAATAAATAATATTAATGCTGTCTGTTTGTCTGTCAGATGCTGCATGATCTGAACACGTATCTGCACAAAGCAATTCCTGACACCAAACTCACCATCCGCAAATACCTGGATGTCAAGTTTGAGTACTTGGTATGAGAGCAGCCAGAAGATTCACTCATCATTGTCTACTGAATTGAGATGTTACATTAACAGAGGGATTTTGAGAGTGTTTATGTTGAAGTTCATTGATGTGTGTTTGTTTTTATTCAGTCGTACTGTCTGAAGGTGAAGGAGATGGATGATGAAGAGTACAGCTGTATCGTAAGTTCACTCACTCTCTCCGTTCATCATTTACTCATTAACTAACCAATAGTCAAACCGTCTAAATCACGAGGGAAATCAGCTCAAGATCATTTGACTCTTAAAGGGCTAGTTCACCCAAAAATGAAAATTAGCCCATAAATTACTCCCCCTCAAGTCATCCTAGGTGTACATGACTTTCTTCTTTCAGACGAATCCAGTCGGAGTTATATAAAAAATTGTCTTTGATCTTTTAAGCTGTTTAATGCCACTCAGCGGGTGTTGCATGCATCAGTCCAAAATAAGTTAAAGGGGTCACATGACGTTGCTAAAAAGAACATTATGTTGTGTATTTGGTGTAATGCAATGTGTTTATGCGGTTTAAGGTTAAAAAAACACATTTTCCATATAATGTACATTATTGTTTCTCCTCTATGCCCCGCCTTTCTGAAACGCGTAGATTTTTATCGTCCTAAAAAGCGTGTGACAGAAATGTTACGCCCCTTAACATACTGTGATGCCGTCTCCCGGCAGGACGAGACTCAGTCCAGCTGCTCTGCTCGTGCACATCCCATCATCGGTTCTCTTTTAGCAGTTCAGTCAATGTACTGTTAGGAGTAACTGAATAACTCGGGATATTGGTTTATTTCGAGAGGGAGTATCAGGCACGTTTATAAACCGAATAATTTAAGTAATTTGTGGATTAGTGCGTACTGGAGACACAAACCTTTTTAAACGATTCAGTTGGATTTGGTGAACTGGTTCGACCGGTTCACTAAGAAGATCTGGTTAAATAGAACGATTCGTTCGCGATCCGAACATCACTAGACGAGACAAAACCAGTAAAACACATTACAAACGAGGCATTTGTTGCATCCAGTGGGGACATAATTAC
>NW_015506067.1:373152-373905 GCF_001515645.1 Sinocyclocheilus grahami
GTCTCCCAGCAGGACGAGACTCAGTCCAGCTGCTCTGCTCGTGCACATCCCATCATCGGTTCTCTTTTAGCAGTTCAGTCAATGTACTGTTAGGAGTAACTGAATAACTCGGGATATTGGTTTATTTCGAGAGGGAGTATCAGGCACGTTTATAAACCGAATAATTTAAGTAATTTGTGGATTAGTGCGTACTGGAGACACAAACCTTTTTAAACGATTCAGTTGGATTTGGTGAACTGGTTCGACCGGTTCACTAAGAAGATCTGGTTAAATAGAACGATTCGTTCGCAATCCAGACATCACTAGATGAGACAAAACCAATAAAACCCATTACAAACGAGGCATTTGTTGCATCCAGTGGGGACATAATTACGGATTATAATGACTTATACTGTCTTTTTACGCGTTGCGTTGCATCGCGCCACGTAAATATAAAACCATGTCTGCATTTGTGATCAGAGAAATGACAAACAACAAGCGCTTCTCTACACTGCCCAAAACTCGCGTTTGAATCATCATTGGCAAATGATTTAAATATAAAAAACGTACTTACAGGCTGAGAGTCAGAAACGCCAGACTGTCCTTGCAAAGTTGGAACTGCCCAACTTTATAGAAACAGCCTTTGTGCCACAGACGCATTAGGCTACTGGTTCAGGAAACAGTCCTCATCCATCCTCCATAAAATGTGCTGCACACATCTGAATATTTGGGTTGAACTGTTCTGGAACAGTGTTGTAAATACAACTTAACCAC
>NW_015506067.1:375158-384559 GCF_001515645.1 Sinocyclocheilus grahami
GCCGCGTAAACATAAAACCATGTCTGCATTTGTGATTGGAGAAATGACAAACAACAAGCCATACTCTACACTGCCCAAAAAACTCGTTTTAATTATAAAAAATATAAAAACTCTTTAAATAAAACGTACTTACAGTCCGTGAGTCAGATCAGCCTGCATTGTAGTCTACTCTACCAGGATCAGGAAACAGTCTGCACACATCTGAATATTTGGGTTGAACTGTACTGGAACAGTGTTGTAAATGCAACTTAACCACTGATTTCTAGTCTTGTCCTCTTTTGGAAGTCCATACAAAGTAGTTTCGCTTTCACAACGAAACACACAGCGACTCCACAACATGGCAGCGGTGGCAACAATACTACAGTGAGAGTAAAAGTTACGCCTTCTTTCTTTGCGTAAACATTTGGGCGGCGTTATGCAAATCTTCCCACATCGTGATGTAGACATGTGGGGGCGTGTTAGAACGAGCCGTTTTAGGTAGGTGTGGCTGACTCTTAACTTTTATAAAGAATATCTCTTTGGATTTGAGACTTTAGTCTTTGCAACTTTACAGATCTTCTTTATGCACCAAGAGCTTGTAACACTCCAAAGAGAAAGGAAAATTTGAAATCGCATCATATGACCCTTTAAATAAAAAGCACCATCCATAAAAAAAAAGTGTCTCACATGGCTCCGGGGGGTGAATAAAGGCCTTCTATAGCGAATCGATGCGTTTTTGTAAGAAAAATACCTCATACGTCATCCGCCCGGAACTGCTTCCGTGTACAACTGTTGGTGCAAGCTACATTAAAGTGATTATTACGTTTTGAATATGGATATTTTTCTTACAAAAATGCATCGATTCGCTACAGGAGGCCTTTGTTCACCCCCCAGAGCTGTGTGAGACACTTTTTTTTATGGATGGGCGCTTTTTATTTCACTTCTTTTGGACTGATGCATGCAACACCCGCTGAGTGGCATTAAATGGCTTGAAAGATCAAAGACCATTTTTTATATAACTCCGACTGGGTTCATCTGAAAGAAGAAAGTCATATACACCACACCTAGGATGACTTCAGGGTGAGTAATTTATGGGCTAATCTCCATTTTTGGGTGAACTAATCCTTTAATACATTGTTACTGTTTAAACCTCTGTAACCTGTTTACTGATTGTAAAGAGTGTTTTGGAAGTGGAGGATCCAGTTCAGTGTTGAACTTTGACCCTGATACAGTCCTTCACGCTGATCAGGAATATTTTTTAAATGTCAAAAATTCTGCTATAGAGACATTCAAATGCATCCTGCTGTTTAGATTTACAATTTAATATGCAGTGTTTTTTTTTAATTCTGTATTATTGCTAACTGATGCCAAATTGCAAAAGATACACACATTTTATATTACTGATAAATATGAGGAAATTTTAAAAGAAATGTAAAAAAAATAGTGAAAAGTATGGTCTTATAAATAAATGATACACTCACTTATTTTAAATAGTAAAATAAATATTAAATTATTCAAATGCATTGCAAGATATGCAATATTTTCTGTATTGTTGTTAGATAGTATTGCCAGTGTGCCAGATTATTTTAAATAATTATGATTCAGCACAATTTTATTTCTGCCAATCATGAAAAAGTGCAAAGTTTTAACAAGATTCAGATGTAGGGCTTGATATATCCACATTTAACCCCAATTTGTATAAATATGTTGTATACAAAAATAATTACTGTTTAAGACTGTAAATCATTTGCAAATAATTATGCAGAAAGCATGCAGACTAGTGTATGAAAATTAAAATGCATGAACCCTTTTTATACATAAATGCATGTTACGTAATATTGCACATTACATGTTTGATATGTTGTTGTATAGTAACTAAAGCCAGGCTTTGCTATACATATTACTATTAATTATGTGAAAATGAGCAAAGAAATGGTATAAACTGGGATTTTAAAAAAATGCTTACTTGCTTATTTAACCCTCTGTGTTTGCATGTGTTTCAGGCGTTAGGAGACCCGTTGTACCGCGTCAGCACCGGTAACTACGAATACCGTTTAATTCTGCGCTGTCGACAGGAAGCTCGCGCACGATTCGCCAAGATGCGCAAAGATGTTCTGGAGAAAATCGAACTCCTGGACCAGAAACATGGTTTGTTCAGTTAAAAACAAATGCATCAGAATGCATCACATGATCTGTTTTACAGCGGTTTAACCCTTTCCATTCTCTCTTCAGTCCAGGATATCGTGTTCCAGCTGCAGCGCTTCGTCTCAGGGATGTCGCGCTATTACGACGACTGCTATGCCGTGCTGAAAGAGGCCGACGTGTTCCCCATCGAGGTGGATCTGTCCCGAACCATGATCAACTACAGCGCACAGAGTCTCTCATACGAGGAGGAGGAGGAGGAGGAAGAGACGAGCAGAGGAGGAGAGGACGACGCTCCGCAGACTGAGAACGGAGCCGAGAAACTCATCGACGACGAGTGAGTGAGCGAGCGAACGAATGAATTATCAGATGAAATAATAAAGAAATCAATGAAGGGAAAGTGAACGATCTCATTGTGACAGAAAGAACTACAGATTGAGAGAGTATGTTCAATGTAAGATGATTGATAAATAATATGAATAAAAGCATTATATATTACATATTTATATATGATATCTAATATAAAATTTCTATATTGATAAACTACATTTTCAAATCACTGGTCAGACAGAAACGGAATCACTGGTTGCCATGTTACATACTACAGAATAGAATGTTACCTTTGGTTGCTATGGTGACAGAATTGAAACTTTTAATCAAACATTCTTTGTTTTGGAGTCTTTGTACTCTTTGTTTCAAAACATTTCAAATGAACGGGACCTGAAGTTGAGTTGTCTGTGGTTTTGCACAACTTGTGAGTTTTTCTCTTTTCTGCCTTTGAAACACTGGATGAATGTCTTTAAAGAGCAGGTCATATGTTTTTTTTTTTTAAAGTGTCCTAATATTGTGTTGGAGTCCCCTACAACAGGTTTAAATGCATCTAAAGTCAGAAAACATTGTAATTTTCTCAGAATATACATTTAATATTAGTGTCATTTGGCAATGATTTCGAAACGATTCGTTCCAAGCAAGTTCGGAGCAAACCCCTCCCTTCCGTAAGCCTACTCTGCTCTGATTGGTCAGCTGGCAAAGCCTGCTGTGATTGGCACAGAGAGGAGTCCTTGAGCAAGTTAGCGAGCGCTACCATTGACAAAGCACCTTTACATAAAACAATAATATAGTGCTCCAATCCGTTCTTATAATAATGACATAAAATACAAAATAACCCTGTAACTGCCGGTGCTGCAAAATAAACAGCAATTTCACAATGATTATAAAGTCTGTGTGCTACACTACATTCTTTATTATTAAACGAAGTAATAAGAACAACGTCAGTCTACATTAAGAGGAAATAGTGGGTTCACAGCGAATTATCAGAACTACTTCAGTAAGACTATCGGGCTTTACCTGGAAACCTAAAGCTGCACTAGGTGTTGAGATTTTGAGCACTCGATTGAAAATGTACACATAACGTATCAATCGTACTTACAGGTTGTGCTTCGGAGAGCTTGTTAGCCCAAATTAAGAAGATAGAAGAAGCCAACGAAGATAAAAGCCAAATTTAGAGAAGCAGTACTTGGTAAAATGACATGCACACAACAAAAGGTTCGGATTGTATTTCTGTGGTAATGATGTAAACACACTAACTAGCGGAAGTGTTTGTGGGCAGGTCAGACTCTGTTCGTATTTCGCGGGCAGGCGGGGATTATGCAAGTGTGTTACCCAGTGACGTATATCGGTAACAGGCAGAAGATTCGAAAATATGACGACTCGTTAAGGCGATCCAGAATCGACTCTCTCTTTTGAGAGACAATATCTTTATTTATCATGCACTTTTTTTTTTTTTGATTAACAACGTTGCAGATTGTTTTCATTTAAGGATAGCTACGTTATAAACTGCAAAAGAGCTATTTTTCAAAAACCCATATGACCTGCTCTTTAAGTTCCAGTGATCTGAACATTTCACTGTTGTCGTTTAGTTTTTTGGGGGGGGTGTTTGGGGTTATTTAATTTAACTCAGCTGTGTAAATGTGGTTTATGTACGTCCTAGAAAGATGAAATGTCTGAAGGTTAAAAAAAGAGTTTGATGAAGAAGAAACCTGCTGCGTGTGAGTAAAACTGTGAATCAAACTTGTTTTATGGGCTTCCTCATTAAACGTCTGCGTTTCAGCAATACCTGTGGTGTTTTCCATCTCTGAGTGATTCATGTTGGCATGATGAGCAGAAGCTCAGAACCGACTTCTGGCTTTTTAAAATGGATTAACCTCTTTAAAGTGTCTGAATCGGAGGTTTAATAATTCAAATGCACAACTTTGGGTTTGAAAATGCACTAATAAACTACAATTAGAGTTTTTAAACCGGTTTCGACTTGCTAATTATTGTTTGATTAAAACTTTTACAACTTATTAATATTATTGGTTATATTACTAATGGGTTAAAATGTGTGTAACACCCTTCATGAGCCAAATGAGCTGTACATGTTTTTTTTGTTTTGTTTTTAATTATCAGGCTTTGATTTGTTTTATATTTAAATAAAAGAAAATTCAACCAATTTAGTCCTTCTAAAATAACTTGTTTTAAGGGTTTAACTAGTTTACTTTTCATTTACCTCATGTAAATTCAGTTGTTCTCTAGTTCAGATTCTCTTTCAACATTTAGTGCTATGAAAACTCAGAAGTATAATCATTATAAAAACGGCGTCTTAACTTCCAAAAAGTGTTCTTTCACACTGTTTATTTTCAACTAGCATATTGGTAGTTTAATACCGTAATTTGTTATAACGACAAATGAATTTCAGTTAAACTTGAAGATTTTACTAGCGTCGAGAGGTCACATGATGCCTCGCTGGAGTCGGATTGGACGCCTTTATAAGTGTCTCCGCCTCAGATCATGTATCATCTGCCCCAGTGGCCTAATGGATAAGGCACTGGCCTCCTAAGCCAGGGATTGTGGGTTCGAGTCCCATCTGGGGTGAACTTGTTTTTCTTACTTCGATGTCTGTCGGTGTTTATGCAGTGTGTGTCAGTCGCGTCTTATAAACGTAGTTTCACGTTATCTCGTGTGTATCCGTGAGGATTTATTCATGTCGTTTTGTCACAAGGAAGCTCTTTGCTGACACACTCCCCACTTTATTTTCAGTTTCTGCGCTGCGCGTGACTAAACGTCGACACAAACATGAAGAACAGCAGCGTTTGTGTTTTAATTCTCGCCTGTGTTGCTGCATCAGCGAGAAGCGACAGTAAGCAATTTAAGCTCGACTTTCATAAAGCTTGTGTTGTTATATCGTGAAGTGATTGTTTTATATGTTTAAATGACCATATGTTCTGTGCAAATGATCATACTGGAGAAGCACATGATCATATAAAACTCAATCTGAAAGCTGATATGGGACTGCCGTTACTATATGGTTACTTGACAAAGATATCAAGTTGTATGGAAATATAATATTTTCCCACTGAAAGTTGTTGCTAGAATAGCAATGCACAAAAACAGTCAAATAAAATTGTCAAAGGAATTGCATAAATCAATGAATGAGTGAGTTTGGAACTTGTAAGATGTATATTTACATTTGGGCATTTGCAAGCACTTTTGTCCAAAGCAACTTTTACTTATTAACTTTCATTATTAAAGTAAGATTTATTTGAAGTATTAGTTTTAAGTAAGACAAATGGAGAAAACTTTAGTGTGCAAATGTTTGCACCTTAACAATACGGTTAATTCGTTAACATTAAGTAGCTACATTAGTAAACATGAACTAACAATGAAGAATACTTCTAATTCTTTTCATTTCAGCATTCACTGATACATTATTCAAATTCTTTTAGTGTCTGTTAATATGCAGTGTTGGGGAAAGTTACTTTAAAAAAAGTAATGCATTACAATATTGCGTTACTCCATTAAAAAAAGTAACTAATTACGATACTTAGTTACTTTTTTATGGAAAGTAATGCGTTACGTTACTTTTGCGCTACTTTTTAAATCTGGACAGGGCTTGTTTGTTTGTTTTTAAAATTGGCCTATTTTTGGCAAATATAAAAGCCTTTTCACACCAGAAGTGAAATGAATAAGCCTCAGGCTGAAGGGAAAGTACATTTACGTCCGTACAGTAGAACGCAGAAGAAGACATTTCAACACACTTCAGCAGTAAAAAAGACACACAAATGTTTGTGCTTATTAGTATGATTGAAGTAAATACATTGGTTAATAGAATGGGATTAAATACATAAAGGGTATTTGTGTTGTTTAACATTTAATTATTGCAGGTTTGCGTCATATTCTGAGTTGCATTATTTTGATTCATTTTGAGGAATACTGAATCTGTGTTTTTTAATTTTTTTGTGAGAGAGATGAATTAATGCATATTCATATTTATTTTAGAACTACAGTAACATCTTCTGATTTCTCTCAACATGGGGACAGGAGAGCTGTCAATCAATAAATTGAAAAAAAAAAGTAACTTGCGTTACTTATTTGAAAAAGTAACTCCGATATTCTCTTGTAAATTAAAAAGTAATGTGTTACTTTACTTGTTACTTGAAAAAAGTAATCTGATTACGTAACTCACGTTACTTGTAATGCGTTACTACCCCCAACACTGTTAATATTAATTGATCTGAGCTGACATGAACTAACAGTGAACACTTCATTAAATTGTTACCAAAGATGAATAAATACTGTAACACGTGTACTGTTCATTGTTGAGATTTTTCAGAAATTAAGATAAAATGTTCAGTGTTGTTTCAGGCACATTATCTTTAATTGAAAACCGACTAAGTGTGTTTTATTATTTTATAACTTTTTTATTTAAAATTCACTTAATAAATGTAGATTCATTTTCTTAGCTAAAAGGTTGTCTGCAAATAAGTATTAATTTCTCATTTCACATCCTGAAAAAGAGTTCCTCTTGTGGTTTAAATGGCATAAAGTATTTTTAAGGAAGTAGCAGACGCCCACATGAGTCATACGAATCATAACATTATTTCTGTGCTTCATTTTCATATAATGTTGTGTGTTTCTGTGTGTGTTTAATCCAGAGCTGCTGAAGGCCACAGCATACTGGGACTCGACCCATAAGGCCGTTCTGCTGAAGGAGGGTGTCCTGGACCCGCAGGGCGACGCGTACGGTTACTATAATGACACGCTGACGTCGACGGGATGGGGCGTGCTGGAGATCCGCGCCGGATACGGACAGACGGCGGAGCCGGACGACGTCACCATGTTCATAGCAGGATATCTGGAGGGTTTCCTCACCGCGTCGTGAGTGTCTGTAACACCAGACCATCTTCATCTTCTCAAGCCTTGAACAACCCGTTTCATTCAGATGTTGTGAAGGCCAATTGTTTCCTAATTTGTATTCCGAAATCATTTCCTGCAACATCGTTTCCTGTTTCTGTGAAGTGCACTTAGGTCCTCTATGCCCCGCCTCTCTCAAACGCTTCGTTTTCTACAAAGTCCCTCCGACAAGCGCAGTCTGCTCTGATTGGCCAGCTTGACCCAGAGCATTGTGATTGGCCGAACACCACAAGCACTCGTCGGAAATGTAACGCCCCTTACCATAATCGCGAGCTTCATCTTTCAAAATAAATGTAAAGACAGTAAATAATGTCATTAGTTTTACCATCAGTTCAAGCCCGAAAGGGGAACAGAGTCGAGTGACAGACACAGTGACGAAGCTGGTCTCTCTCGCTCTCTCACACACGCACACACACTCCGCAAAACTCAGCATTTAAACAGTCAATAGCAAATACTTAAACTAATAACAAAACAGTAGCTGATTCAGATGCGCCAGATTGTCATAGCAAAGTCAGAATTACCTCCTCTCCTAGGTTCACGAAACGGTCGTCCATAAAATGCATTGCTGTTCTGTTGTAAGTAATCTTAAAGATTCCTAAATGCATCTACTTTCAGAAGGCCAAATAAAGTCCTTTTGCTTTCGTCTAGAAACACACAGCGTCTTCCTGACATGCTGCTTCAACACTAACTGCGGTTACTGAAACCACGCCTTCTTTCTTTGCGTGCACATTTGGGTGGCATTACTGAAATATTTCCACATAGTGAGGTAGATATGTGGGGGCGTGTTAGAACGAGCCGTTTTAGGGGGGCGTGGCAGTGTAACACTCCAAAGAGAAAGGAAAACTTGAAATCGCATCATATGACCCCTTTAAACAGTTTGTTTCTGCTACAATCACACTTGGTCAGTCTGTAAATAAATGACTGTGTATATGTAAATGAGCCCTCGGGTGATTGGCAAGCCTTTTTGCATGTGAAATGAGTATTAATGATTGCATTCAGGTTTGGGTTCATGTTTTAGTTGTTCAATAACCGGTTTCTCAAGCAGAGTTATAATCATTAACTAAAACTATTTTTAAAAATGCTATTTATTCAAATGAAGCTGAAATAATCTTAAATATGAGATGGTAAATGTTGAAATTAAAAATAGAAATGTTGCCTTGGCAACTAACTGAACTAAAACTAAAATTAATCCAACCAACTAAATAAATAACAATGGCTAAGGCACATTAGAAAATGACTAAAATTAAACTTTGGGTGTGAAATTCTGACTGTTTTCACAGTTTATCAGTATTAGAATTATTTAAGAAAATATGAATATTGATTTTTCTAAATGTTGTTTATTTGGGCAAAAATTTAGTTTTATAAAGTAATTTTCTTGAGTTTGATGTGAGTGGAGAAAAGTAAGATTAATAGTAATAACCTTAAGCACTAAAATGACGAAATAAAATTAAAGGTGAAACTAAAACAATTTTTTACTCATTTCTAAATTAATAGAACTAAGAATAAAATAAAAAAAAACGTAAGCTGTAATACAAAAAAAAAAGGACAAAAAACACAACAAAAATTAATAAAAAGTTATAGACATTTAAAAATACAAACAAAAAATGACACTGCAAAATTACTAAAAATGTAACTAAAGTTTAAATGAAAACTGAAAATATAAAAAAAGTATATAAATGATATTGTATGTTATATATAATAATGTAAAAAATTATATAGTTAATAGTTATAGTGATAATGTAAAATAATGTAGCATATAAATAATACTAAAACAACACTGTTCTCAACCGGATGTATGATGTTTGATTTGGGTTGTCATTTGGGTTTATTTTAGCTAAAATGTAGAACTTGTATTTTTGTTATGAGTGAGTAATAATAGTGACTGTTGTGTTTTGTGTTTCAGGCAGATTTTCGATCATTACACCAACATGTATCCGCAGCTGATCCAGAATCCCAAAACACTGGTGGCTGTGAAGCGCTTCATGGCGTGAGTGATGCTCCTCTCTCTGTGTGTGTGTGTGTGTGTGTGTGTGTGTGTGTGTGTGTGT
>NW_015506067.1:385108-429455 GCF_001515645.1 Sinocyclocheilus grahami
GCGTGTGCGTGTGCGTGTGCGTGTGCGTGTGCGTGTGCGTGTGCGTGTGTGCGTGTGTGTGTGTGTGTGTTCGTGTTCATCTGCGTTTGCTCAGAACAGGACGTGTTGATCGTGTGTGTTGTTTTGTAGTAAGCAGGACGATTGGTCTCGGCGTCAGGTGAAGCGTAACACCACTGATCCTCTGTGGATTCACACGGGTCTGATTCTGGCGCAGCTGGACGGACTGCAGGCCGGAGTCACCGACTGGGCCAAACAACACGGGAGGACGGTGAGACGAGGAAGAGCAGCTCATCCTCACATACTTTTCTCACAGTTTTTGTCTGTTTTATTAGGGCTGCATTTCTTTTATTTTCTCGATGTCCTACTTTACAAATTACGACAGAGTTTTAGTGCCACGGTAAAAAAAAAAAACTAAAATATTACGACGTCAATCTCATTAAAGTCAAAATTACACGAATAAAGCCGAAATATTTAGAGAATAAAGTCTAAATATTTAGAGAATAAAGTCAATGTTTCGAGAATAAAGTCGAAATTACGAGAATTAAATTGTAGCAATTAAAGTTATAATATTTTGAGAGGATAAGCCTATATTGCGCATGCAAATGGCCCAGATTGGGAGCACCAGGAGAAGCTGCCAGGTCACCGGAATTGATTTGAATCTATGTTGGATTATCAGCAGAAATCATACCATGTGTTATACTCGCAGGGACAGTATGCTGCTTGGAAATATTATTTCACATCGTCGATTGCATTCGTTATTTGTAGTGCGCCAGCCACCCAATAACAGCAATAAACTTTAAGTGCTTTTGGTACTTTTAATATAAAACAAAGTCTCAGCTTTTAAAATCTGTCAGTTTTATAGCGAAATACAAACAATGTGTCTTCCAAAAACAATGTGTTTTTCAAGCTCTTTAATGTGGCGTGACAGATCGCTGTATTCATATGAATCAATTCATTAAATTATACTGTTTTCTTTTTGAAAATTCCAGCACCTACTCCGCAAAAACATCTGTGCCATCCAACCTTTCATTCCTCTCATGTACTGTATTTAATTAAAAACAATAAAACGTTCAAAGGTTGAATTGGGCTCCAACTTATTGTTGTCTTTTCTGAGGTATATAACATTAAGTGACTATTCACGAGCTGTTTTATTCACGGTATAATACAGTAAATGATTGGAAATATTTCACCGCTTCAAATGCATTCATTATTTGTAACGTGCCAGTAATCGCAATAAGCTTTGTGCTTTGTTGTTATAAGACAGCTCAGCTTCCAAATTCTGTCCGTTTTATCACGAAATACAAATTATGAATGTGTTTTTCCTCTTTATTTCAAGTTATAGCATGATATAAACTTGAAGGAACATCAGAAGGCATGGAAAAAAACAGTATAGCCTAATTTAATGAAACGGATGTCTCATCGTAATCGGAAATATGATTGATTCACATGCCACTTAAACTGAGGCAAATACAACTATAAAACTGACAGAATTTGGAAGGCTTTGGAATCTCTCCCGGTGCTCCCTATCCGGCCCATTTGCATGTGCAATATAGGCTATACTGTCAAAATATGATAACTTTAATCTAGGGTTGCATGATTATGACAAAAATCATAATTGTCGATTATTCCCTTGAAACTGTAATTTTACAATTATCACAATTTACATTGAATGATGTTTATACCATTGTTTTATGCAACTGCATGCCGTATTTTTATATGAAAATAAGCTGAAAACACTCTAACTGAAAAACCTTTAGTGCTTTTTATTAGTATTAAGCCTCAAATGTCAAATATACATCGGATTGGTTTCTTCTTTAAATTCTAAAAAAAGAGTAAAAATTTGAATGGTATTATAATGTTATACTAAAACTAAAACAATGGAAAAACCCTTAAGATAACATGTATATCGTACATGATACATGTACATGATAACATATCTTAAGCGTGCAGAATAACATAAGTGGACTTTGAACGATTACGTAATTGTGGCATCCATAATTGTAATCGCGATTAGAAATTAGATTAATTGTGCAGCCCTACTTTAATCTCATAAATGCTACGACTTAGTTCTCATAATTTTGACTTTATTCTCAAAATACTACGACTTTAACCTCGTAATCTTAGTTTTTTATTTTATTTTACGTGCCACTACAACGTTGTCGGAACAAATTACTTGAATATCTACAGTAAAAATATATTTTTATTAAGACTATTTCCGTAATTGTTTCCCTTTTTTTTTTACTTTAAAATGAAAACAATAAATAAAATCTTACTATAAAAATGAGTTAAATGGTTAAAAAATAGTTTATTGTTCTTTTATTAAGGATCAATTTCCTTTTTCTCCTGTATCTTTAAAAATGATGCAAACATTTAGTTTTTGTTTGTTTTATGAAGGTTCTATTTCCTTTATTTTTCCTATTTATTCATCTGTTTTTTTTCTTAAAAAGTTATTTAAACATGTAAAAAGTATTTAAGGCTCCATTTCCATTATTTGAATTAAATTTCTTTTAATTGTCTTATTTCTTACATTAAAATACCATAAACATTTTTTAAAAGTTTCTCCGGATTTCAGTGTTTCACCGAAAACAATAAAAAAATATATCTTTTTCCTAAATACAATTCTGCAGTTTATTTAAGTGAAGGTCTGTTAGTACTAGTCAGTGTGTTTGTATCTCGTCTCTGAATCGTGTTTGCATCTGTAGAAGCTGAAGCTGGTCTTGATCAGGCATTTACTCCTGTCTCTCTCTGTAGCCTCTGTCCCAGTTTGCCATTCAGTTCCTGAATGCGGTCGGTGATCTGCTGGATCTGATCCCAGCGCTGGTTCCCGGCAGGACGTCCGGCTTTAAGCAGTATAAAGCTCCTCCGATGGGACACTGCTCTGCGCTCATAAAGGTACCAAACAACATCATGATATTTGACGTCAAGAGACAGCGGATGTGATGGTTTCTCTCATCTGCCGTGTGTTTCAGATGTTGCCCGGCTTTGAGAACCTGTTGTTCGCTCACTCCAGCTGGTACACATACGCCGCCACCATTCGCATCTACAAACACTGGGACTTCAGACTGAACGAGCCGCATACAGCCACCGGAAGACTCTCCTTCAGCAGCTACCCTGGTACACACACACGCATACATTCATTCACTTACTCTCTCACTCAGAAATTCATTGATTCATTCACTCGCTCATTCACTCACTTTCTCTCTCATTCGTTAATTCACTCACTCATTTATTCACTTACTAAATCATTCATTGATTCATTCATTCACTCACTCATTCACTCATTGAGTCATTAGTTTATTCATGCACTCATTAATTTGTTCATTCATTCATCCATTCGCTCCTTCACTAACTCACTCATTCTCTCACTCATTCATTCATTTACTCACTCACCTATTTGCTTATTCATTCACTCACTCACTCGCTCACTCATTAATTCATTCACTCATTATCTTGTTCACTCATTCACTCATTTGCTCATACATTCACTCATTAATTCGCTTATTAATTCACTCATTCACTTGCTCGCCCATTCATTGTCACTCACTCATTCTCTCACTCACTCAATTATTCACTCAGTCATTTATTCACTTGCTCAGTCATTCATTCACTCACTCACTCATTCACTCCCTCGCTCACTCACTCACTCATTCATTCACCCACTTGCTCGCTCAATTGTTACATTTCTCACTCAATTATTTACTCATTCATTCATTCATTCGCTTGCTCATTCATTTACTCACTCACTCATTCATTTGCTTACTCACAAATTCATTCACTCACTCATTCACTTGCTTATTCATTCACTCACTCACTCACTCATTCATTCGCTTCCTCGCTCGCTCATTCATTCATTTGCTTATTCATTCACTCATTAATTTGCTTGCTCACTCATTCATTCACTCACTCATTCATACACATTCATTTGCCTATTCATTCACTCTCTCGCTCACTCATTCGCTTGCTTGCTTGCTCATTCATTCATTTACTCACTCATTCTCTCACTTGCACGTTCATTCACTCACTCACTCATTCATTTGCTTATCAATTCACTCATTCGCTTGCTCGCTCATTCATTCAGTCACTCACCCACTCATTCTCTCACTCACTCAATTATTCACTCAGTCATTTATTCACTTGCTCGCTCGCTCATTCATTCAGTCACTCACTCATTCTCTCACTCACTCAATTATTCACTGTCATTTATTCACTTGCTCAGTCATTCATTCACTCACTCATTCACTCCCTCGCTCACTCACTCATTCATTCACCCACTTGCTCGCTCAATTGTTACATTTCTCACTCAATTATTTACTCATTCATTCATTCGCTTGCTCATTCATTCACTCACTCATTCATTTGCTTACTCACAAATTCATTCAGTCACTCATTCACTTGCTTATTCATTCACTCACTCACTCACTCATTCATTCGCTTGCTCGCTCGCTTATTCATTCATTCTTTTATTCATTAATTTGCTTATTCATTCACTCATTCATTTGCCTATTCATTCACTCACTCACTCACTCATTCACTTGCTTGCTTGCTCATTCATTCATTTACTCACTCATTCCCTCACTTGCACTTTCATTCATTCACTCGCTCACTCATTAATTTGCTTATTTATTCACTCACTCGATCACTCATTCATACATTCACTCATGCATTCTCTTTCTCACTCACTCATCCATTTGCTTATTAATTCACTCATTCGCTTGCTCATTCATTCACTCACTCACTCACTTGATCGCTCATTCATTCACTCGCTCACTCACTTGATAATTAATTAATTCACTCAATCATTCATTCATTCATTCACTCGCTCATTCATTCACACTTTCTCACTCAATTATTAATTTGCTCACTCATTCTTTCACTCACTCACACACTCATTCATTTATTTCTTCACTCATTCTTTCACTCACACACTCATTCATTCATTTCTTCACTCATTCATTCACACACTCACTTATTTCAATCTTTTTTTAGTTATTTATAATGTACTGCTTTTAAAGTAGTAGGGCAGTGTGCATTGTGTAGTTTTTAATATTGAATTCATGTATAATTTAATGTTTGTAAAGTAGCAGGCAGTTTGTAGTTTCTGCAGCATGTGAATGTGTGTTTAGGGTTTCTGGTGTCTCTGGATGATTTCTATCTGCTGGGCAGCAGTCTAATGATGACTCAGACCACCAATAACGTCTTCAACACCTCGCTGTACTCCTACATCACTCCTGCCAGCCTGTTCTCCTGGCAGAGGGTTCGACTGGCACACGCACTGGCAAACACTGGAGAGCAGTGGGCCAAAACCTTCTCCAGATACAACTCTGGTCAGAAATCAACATTCACTTATTTGCAGCTGCTGATCGGCTGATGTTTTGTTGTGTTTTTGGCTTTTGTGAGTGTTCGGTCTGGACTCTGTTTGCTCTGTCATGTGTGTTTCTGTGATCCTGTGCTGTATCTGTCACTCAGGGAC
Organism: Sinocyclocheilus grahami; assembly: GCF_001515645.1. Lineage (NCBI taxonomy): Eukaryota > Metazoa > Chordata > Actinopteri > Cypriniformes > Cyprinidae > Sinocyclocheilus > Sinocyclocheilus grahami. The sequence goes on from NW_015506067.1 coordinate 390,579, forward strand.
GTATAATAACCAGTATATGGTTGTGGATGTGAGTAAAGTGCATCTGGGCAACAGTCTGGAGGATGGAGCGCTGACTGTAGTCGAGCAGATCCCGGGACTGGTGGAGTATTCAGACCAGACACAGGCGCTGCGCAGAGGTCAGACTGCAGTAGACTTCACTTTCATTTCATTTTGACTTTGGAGTGAAATGAAACCCGTAAATGTTGTACATCTGCTACTATAGTAAATGTTTGTGTCTACAGGTTACTGGCCATCCTACAATGTGCCATTCCACCGTAAGATCTATGATCTGAGTGGTTACAAGGAGATGTGGAAGGAGTACGGCGAGGATTTTTCCTACGACCTTTGCCCTCGTGCCAAGATCTTCCGCCGTGACCAGTCTTCCGTCAGTGACCTGAACTCCCTTAAACACATCATGAGATACAACGGTAAATAATAGTCACAACATTTACTAACTCCTGACGATGTCACTTATGGAATAGGACAGTATCGTTGATGTACTGTGCTAGTTTTTATTAATATTTTAAATTCATTTTTATGTTCGTTTTTTCCCTTTATTAATCTGAATTTTTTTAATATATAATTTTAATTTATTCATGTTAGTTTAACTTGAAGTACTAAAATAAATTAAAATGAGAACGATGCAAGCTTAAGTTTTAGTTTTAGGATTATCAATGTCTATATAGTGTTTGTACAGTTTTTATACATTTTTATTTTAGTTTTAGTTAATTTATGAGAAATGAGAAATGTTGCTTTGCAATTAGCAGAAATAAAATAAGTTCAAGTTATTTTATTTAAAGTAACTAAAACCATTTATTATGGTTTTAGGTTTGATTAATGGTAATAACCCTGGTCGTATCTACAAAAAAAAAAGAGAGATTACAATTAACCTAATACGTTTTAATTCTAGTACTTTGTTGTTCATTTTCGACAGTCAAAGTAAAATAATAAAATTAAAACATAATAGCTTATGTCAGTTTGATTGAATTTAATTGATTCCATAGAAATAAAAATATATATATTAAACGTTGGTTTTCGTTTTAGTTAACAATAATATCACTGGACATATCTACAAAAAAAAAATAATAATAAATAAATAATTAAATAAGCTAATATATTTTATTTCATTGTTCACTTGTATGGAAGCCCATTTCCGCCACTGAGAGAAAAAATGTGATTGCGACTTTTTATCTCACAATTTTGACATTTTTTCTTGCAATTGCGAGTTTTCATCTCGCAATTCTGACTTTTTTCTCAGAATTCTGGGATATAAACTCGCAATTCTGACTTTTCGCAGTTGCGAGTTTGTATCTCGCAATTCTGACTTTTTTTTTCTTCTCAGAATTGTGAGATATAAAGTTATAAAGTCCAGTTCTGAGGAGAAAAAAAGACTGATATGTTCATAAAGCCAGAATTGCCCATTTATATCTCGCACATTTGACTTCATTTCTCACAATTGCAAGTTTATATCTCACAATTCTGAGAAAAAAAAGTCAGAATTGTGAGATAAAAAGTCACCATTACCTTTTTTGTTGTTGTTGTTTATTCAGTGGCGGAAACAGGCTTCCATATACTTATGAAAAAATACTACAGGTAAAACATTATATATCCACAATTTTATAATTTTATTTCAATTAACATTTATTTTATTTCAAGTGACTATTTTACTGTTTTAGATTGAGTTAACGCTAATATCCCTGGCCATATCTAAAAAAAACATTGAAATGAAATAAGCTAATGTACTAAGTTATGGTTAACTTATGATGGTAAAATAAATAATTAATTATGTACTACAATTAAAACCTAATAGCTTATTTTAGTTTGTTTTGAAGTTTCCATCGGAATAAATAAAAATAAATAGCCAAAAAAAAAATAATATATATTTATATATATATATATATATATATTAGTTACTATATTTAAGTTTATTTAGCCTTTAAATATCACAAAGTGAAAGCCATTATTATATTATAATAAGGCACATGTTTGTGTCAATCTGTCCTCAGACTATAAGAGTGACCCATACTCGCAGGGCGACCCGTGTAAGTCCATCTGCTGTCGCAATGACCTGCAGGAGCATCAAGCCAGTCCCGATGGATGTTATGACACCAAGGTCAGCTGACCACCTCTCATTAATCAATCAGAGTGAGTCTTCAGCTTCTGACACTCTGGTGTTCTCTGTCAGGTAACAGATCTGCACATGGCTCAGGAGTTCGTGGCGGAGGCGGTGAATGGCCCGACCACAGACGGAGGGCTTCCCGTCTTCTCCTGGGAGGCGTTCAACAGCACGTCCCATCAGGGTCTTCCTCCGAAATACAACTTCAGCTTCGTCCTGATGCAGCCGCAGCTCTTCCGCCCCTGAGGATCATGGGATTTCACATCTGTTCTGCTTTTTGAACTGATTCTCTGTTCGCCGTCTGATGCTAAAATCTGTCGAATTGCTGTTTATTTTGAGCCATAAAATCAACACTAAACTCTACAGCTGCTATTTGACAATCAGTCCAGGACTGTTTACGTCTCTTTTGATTGATAGATTGAGTAAATCCTAATGTTTTAGGGAAAAAAACCCTACATGCATTGGTAAATCATAATTGACATAAATAATAATTGACACAAAAACTTGAAATTATGATATATGCAAGTCAAAATTACGATGTACTAGGTCAAAATTTACATACTAAGTCTAAGTGTATATATATATATATATATATATATATATATATATATACAGTGGTGTGCAAAAGTGTTGATTTCTTATTTTTTTGCATGTTTGTCACACTTTAATGTTTCAGATCATCAAACAAATTTTAATATTAGTAAAAGATAACACAAGTAAACACAACATGCAGTTTTTAAATGAAGGTTTTTATTATTAAGGGAAAACAAAATCTACTACATGGTCCTGTGTGAAGAAGTGTTGCCCCCCTGTTAAAACTGTGGTTTATCACACCCGAGTTCAATTTCTCTAGCTACACCCAGGCCTGATTACTGCCACACCTGTTCGCAATCAAGAAATCTCTTAAATAGGACCTGCCTGACAAAGTGAAGTAGACCAAAAGATCCTCAAAAGCTAGACATCATGCCGAGATCCAAAGAAATTCAGAAACAAATGAGAAAGAAAGTAATTGAGATCTATCAGTCTGGAAAAGGTTATAAAGCCATTTCTAAAGCTTTGGCACTCCAGCGAACCACAGTGAGAGCCATTATTCACAAATGGCAAAAACATGGAACAGTGGAGAACCTTCCCAGGAGTGGCCGGCCGACCAAAATTACACTGCATCTTGTGTTATCTTTTACTAATATTAAAATTTGTTTGATGATCTGAAACATTAAAGTGTGACAAACATGCAAAAAAATAAGAAATCAGGAAGGGGGCCAACCCTTTTTCACACCACTGTGTGTGTGTATATATATATATATATATGAAGAGGTTGGTTCCAAAACGCGAAAAACGCCATTTTAAAAAAAAAAATTTAGTTTCCACCAAAATCAGTATTGTATCTGGTCAGTATTGAAAAGTAAATTTTTAATTTTACGCAAAATGCGATATCCGCCGAGTTATTCTGTCATGTTTTCTCCCTTTATATATTTTGCACACTAAGTTGAAATTGACATGCTAAGTCATAATTATGAGGTAAAATGTCAAAATTATGAAACGCTAAGTCAAAATTATCATAATTATTACTGTCATCAAATGTAAAATGCTGAAATTTTGACATACAAAGTTGAAATTGACATACTAGGACGAAATTGACATACCAAGGTATTATGAGGTAAAATGTTGAAATTACAAAATACTGTTGAAATCGACATACTACGTCAAAATTGACAATTATAATTGAGTTAAAAGATCAAAACTATTAAACTAAGTCAAAACTCACACTAATTATGATGTAAAATGCTGAAATTATGACATATAGAGTTGAAATTGACATACTAGGTCAAAATTTACATACTAAGTCATAATTATGAAGTGAGGTTGAAATTATGCAATAAAAAGTTAAAATTACGTTATACAAAGTCAAATATGATAAAGTACGACATAAGTCATAATTTTGAGGTAAAAAGTTGAAATTATGACATACTAGATCAAAATTGACATGCTAACTCATAATTGTGAGGTAAAAAGTCAAAATTGTCATACTAGGTCAAAATTGACAAATATGACTTTTCTCATAAATATAACCGACTTTTTAACTTCATAAATATGACTGGCATCATTTTATTTTATTTTTTGAAACTTCACATCATAAATGTTACTTAGTATGTCACAATATTGACTTTTCATAATTATGATTTACCGAAGCATGACTTTTTTTTGTCTGAAATGGGTTTCCATATAGTACTGCAACACAGATGAACATGTTTAAAGGGAGGACGTCAATTAAATTGTCATTTTTTAAATCTAGTCAAAGATCCTAATGAACAACACAAGCAGAGAAACAGAGTTTGTGGATGTAAACGACTGGAATGTCTTGTTGACGTGTCTGCTGTCGCTGTGACTTTTCTTACATTTTCAGATCTCTTCTCTCAGGGACCGTGACTCAGAAGTGCCTTTGTTAGTATTTGAGTGTGTTTTATCTTCAGCTCTGAATGTCTGTGAGCATCGCTGTCAATCAGCATGTTTGTAATCTGTGCCACATGTGATTTTCTCTTAGATTCGACCAATGAATGAATGAACACAAGCCTCATTTATCAGTCTTGAGTGTTTTTGTTGGACACATGTTCACTAATTCAGTCAGTTATTCTGCACTTGTGCTCGACTGAAGCTTTTGATCATTTTTTTATTACAGTAATTTTTGAGGATATGAGGAGGATAGTTTTCTATCGGATAAAATATTTTAGAGCTCAACTTAACTTGAAAAATGTATGTTAATTTACAAGCCCAACCCCAGAGAAGTTGGGACATTTTGTAAAATGCAATAAAATCAAGAATCTGTGATTTGTTCATTCTCTTTCACTTTTATTTAATTGAGTAAAGTACAAAGAAAAGATTTCCAAAGTTTTCACTGACCAATGTAAATGTATTTTGTAAATATGAACAAATTTTGTTTTTGATGGCTGCAACACATTCCAAAAAATTTGGGACAGAGTTCAAATAAAAGTGAAAAGGTTATAGAATATCCACTTTAAACAGTTCACAGTAAGCAGGTAAATTAGTAATGGGTCAAGGTATCATGTTTGGGTATAAAAGGAGCATTTCAATCTTTGCAAGCAAAGCTGGATCATGGCTCATCACTTTGTGCCAAATTTCACGAGAGAAGTGTCAAACAAATCAAAAATCACATTTTGCAATGCAAAATTTCAAAGAAATTAGGTCTTTCACCAAGTACCATACATAATATTGTGAAAAGATTCAGGGAATCCAGAGAAATCACAGTACATGTAGGGCAAGGCAGGAAACCTCAGTTGAATGCCCTTGACCTTTGAGCCTTCAGATGGCATTGCATAAGAAACCGTAATGCTGCGGTGTTAAATATAGCCACATGGGCTCAGGAGTACTTCAGAAAACTGCTCTCACTTAACATAGTCTGCTGCTGCATCAAGAAATGCAACTTGAAACTCTGTTACTCTAGGAGAAAGCTATACATCAATTCTATGCAGCGATGCTGCCGGGTTCTCTGGGACACAACTCATCTCAGATAGACATGGAGGCATATATTGGGATTGTACAGAGATATATACTGCCATCAAGATGACGTCTTTCATGGGAAGTCCATGGCTATTAGATCAAGACAATGCCAGCTCTCATTCTGTATGTGCTACAACAGCGTGGTTTCATAGACACAGAATGAATGTGCTAGATTGGCCTGCCTGCAGTCCAGATCTGACTCCTGTTGAAAATGTATGACCAGTCATGAAAAGACAACAACAATCACAGACTGCTGAGCATCTGAAGTATTGTATCAAGCCAGATTGGACAAAAGTTTTACTTGCAGAACTTTAACGATTCGTTTTCTCAATTCCTAAACAATTAAACATTGTAATTAAAAGAACTGTTGATGTGACACAGTGTTAAACATGCCTCTGTACCAACTTTTTTGGAGTGTGTTGCAGGCATCAAAATCAAAATTAGTTCATATTTACAAAATACATTTACGTTGGTCAGTGAAAACTTTGGAAATCTTTTCTTTGTACTTTGTAAATTAAATCAAAGTTAAAGAGAATGAACAAATCACAGATTCTTGATTTTATTGCATTTGACAAAATTTCCCAACTTCTCTGGGGTTGGGGCTGTAAAATTTTACTTACTTCCATGAGTTTTTTCAGATTTTTGTTTTTGTGTTTAGAGATTGCATTTTTTTTCATGACTTTTCCAGGTCTAAAAATCACACTTCTAATATTCCCTCATAAACATCTTGATTTGGAAATAGGATGAACACCGACGCTGATGGCTGCCTCCGTGGCGTGCTCCGCAGTTGTTTTTATGTTTTTGTTAGTTTGTCCTGTCTTTAGTTATATCCCTGCAATCAGTTTCACCAGAGACGAATTGCTGGACATTCGGAAGTACACACCACCCGATATTTCACCGGTTTTCGATTATTCTGATATTTTGCTGGACATTGTAGTCGGGGGAGCTGCGGCGCTGATCAAGCACTTCAGAACGCGCAGACAGGGGAAGAGAGCCGGCACGCTCGTAAAGCTCAGGCAGCGCGGATTCAGAACGCAGTTGCCTAGCATCCATCTGGCGAACCTCCGCTCTCTACCCAACAAAACGGACAAACTCCTTCTGCTCTCCCGGACAAATAAGGATTTTTCAAACTCTGCTGCTCTGTGGCTGAAGGTTTAGGGGGCTGAAAATGGCTGAAAGACGCCATTCCGGACAGCGCGTTGAGTCTCCCAGATCGCGACGCAGAATCAACGGGGAAATCGCACGGCGGCGGGACATGCTTTTACATCAATGAGAGGTGGTGTACAGATGTAACGGATCACGGATCTTCATTAACTGTAAGCCGTTCCACTCGCCGCGGGAGTTGTATAGTATGGAAAGTATGTGTATGTATGGAAAGCCAAATGGTTCAGAATTTGCACGCTTTTCACCGCCGTATCGATATTAAAACGCCGTTTTCATAACGCCGCCAGGCGATAAGTTAACGGTAGACGCCACCACGCGTTAAAATAACGCCACACGCCGACCGACGTTATGTTAACGCCTCACGCCACTTAAGATGCAGATTTATTTGCTCATCTACATGGACACGCCTCTCATGACTACAAGGACTCTACGGCAAGTCGGAGCATCCAGTTTGCATTAGAGAGTGAAGATGGCAAGGAGAGAGTTTGTTTTGCAGTGTAAACACACTGAGAATGAGAGACAATTACTAATCATTCTCATTTTTTATTAAATCATTCTTTTATTTCACTAATCAATCTTTTTATTTTATTAAACACAAGGGGTCATTAATGATGCTTACATTATAGCATGTGCAAATTCACACACAAAATATCTATAATTTGGCCAAAATTGCAGGTGTCTTAATATCCAAGAAGGGTTATGATAGAGAAAATATGAAATAAATGTAATGTTATTATATATTACAAAGAGATGTATAATTAAATACATCCAAAATGTATATTTTAAATAAATATAATATATATTTATTTATTATTTTACCTTTTATTACCATTATACCCCCACCCCACCTGATTCCAAGCTAGGGTCCCCCAGTGAATTTTGTCCATTTTCACGACTGATTATAAATATATTTTGCAATATATTGCAAGACTTACAATAACATTTCTTATTTATTTAACTGTTGTATAAAATAATTTCCAAATTTGCACTCATTCATGACTCGTGTGATAACTTTATGAGACAAAAGCTCATTCAGGGGCATTTTTCCCCCTACATCTAGAATTGTAAGGGCTGTACTTGCCATCTTCGCGCTCTTGCAAACTGGATGCTCCGACTTGCCGTAGAGTCCTTGTAGCCATGAGAGATGTGTCCATGTAGATGAACAAATAAATCTGCATCTTAAGTCGGGTGTGGCGTTAACTTAACGTCAGTCGGCATGTGGCGTCTGCCATTAACTTATCGCCTAACGGCGCTTATTTAACGCCTTGCGGCGTTATGAAAATGGCGTTTTAATATTGATACGGCAGTGAAAAGCACGCGAATTATGACCCATATGGCTTTCCATACCCAGACTCTGTTTTAATCATTCTCGGCGACTTTAATAAAGCCAATCTCTCCCGTGAACTGCCAAAATACAGACAGCACATCACATGTCCCACCAGAGACAGTAATATATTGGATCACTGTTACACCACAATAAAGAATGCATATCACTCTGTCCCATGAGCAGCTTTGGGGCTCTCTGATCACTGTTTAGTTCATCTTATTCCGACCTACAGGCAGAAACTGAAATCAGCTAAACCTGTATTAAGGACTGTAAAAAGATGGACTAATGAAGCAGAGCAGGATTTACAAGCTTGTTTTGACTTCACTGATTGGAGCGTTTTTGAATCTGCTGCCACCGATCTGGACGAGCTCACAGAGACTGTAACATCTTATATCAGTTTCTGTGAAGATATGTGCATTCCTACCAGGACTCATTTAACCTACAGCAACGACAAACCATGGTTCACTGCAAAACTCAGACAGCTCCGTCAGGCCAAAGAAGATGCTTACAGGAAGGGGGATAATGTCTTGTATAAACAGGCTAAATACACACTGGAAAAGGAGATCAGAGTGGCAAAGAGGAATTATTCTGAAAACATTTTTTTAAATTCTCTTCCAGTGACTCGGCATCAGTGTGGAAAAGTCTAAAAGAAATCACCAACTACAAGACACCATCCCCCAACACTGTGGAGAATCAACACCTGGCAGACGATCTGAACGAGCTCTACTGCAGGTTTGAAAAGACACCCAACACCCGCCCTGAACACCTCTCCACACAACCATTCACACCTCCAACAACCCCCCTCTCCCCCACACCTGCAATTCAGATCAGCGAAGAAGAAGAAGTTTTAGCTTAATTGAAAATCTTGTTTTGTCTTATTTTTTTAATCATTTTAAGTTGCGGCCTGCTGGTTGAGAACCGCTGTATTATTAGAACAAGTCCATCGGTGTTATTTCTCCATCTGTGGATGTTGTTTCCTCTTTCTCTCTGTTTATCTTAATTTCTTTTGTTCTGCTCTAATTTCTCTCTCGACCTTCTCTTTTCTCACAAATGAACTGAAATGATAGAGTCATCATTATTCTTCTCAGCTGTGATGGAGAGATCATCTGCTCCTTGATGACTTAAACCATTAGTGAGTATTTTGTGAGTTATACCATTAGTGAGTATTAGTATGTATTTTGTCTAGTGTACGTCTTGTTCACAGTAGTTTCATTTACATGTTTCATTTTTGCATTTAACATTTACTCTGCTGCATTAAATCATACGTTTTCAGTCTTGGTTTTAAACATTTAGAGGAAAAGGAAACAATGTGCATTTTTGTGGTGAGGAAACCGAAAAAGTCTGACTATGACGTTCATTTGTATTTTACAGGCTGATTTTAAGGCAGTTTTACACACTGAAGGATTTATATATTGTCAGATCAAAATATAATCATTTATTCATCTTCATGTCATTCCAAACAATGTGTTTTTGTTTTGTTTTGTCCATAAAATGAAAGTCACTGGGGTCCAAAGTTGCTTATACCCCAACATATTTTGTTACGCAGAAGAAAGTAAGTCATAAGGAAAATGATGACAACTATGATGACAAGTGAACTATCACCTTACTCAATACAGTATGCAGTATGTAGTGCAAAAACAGGATTTGCATACTTATATATATACAGTGAGGAAAAAAAGTATTTAGTCAGCCACCAATTGTGCAAGTTCTCCCACTTAAATATCATTCATAGCAAAGAAACATTCACACAAACAATTTACAATCATAACATCAGACAGCCAGAAGTTTGTTGGGTTTGCTAAATTGCATATATTTAGTATGTCAGAATTTTGACTTTTTTCATAAGTGGTTTACTCTGTTTTTTTTCTGTTATAATTTTGACTTTGTCCTAATAGTTTTGAATTTTTGTCAACTTTTCCTCATAATTTTTACTTATCTCATATTTGACATTTAGTCAATTTTGACTTTTTATCTCATAATTTTGCCTTTGTCTTTTTCTCATAATTATGAAATTATTCAAATTTGGCTTTTTGTCAAGAAGAATGTTCTTCTTTGACTTTTTGTCATAATTGACATTTCTTAAAATTTGACATTTATCTCATGATTTTAACTTTTTCGTATTTGTATTTTTCTCATGAATTTGCCAATTTTTACATAATTTACATTGACAATTTTGACTGACATTTTGTTCTCATAATTATGCCATATGTCTGTTTCAACTTTTTTAACTCATGATTTTGACTTTTTTTTTTATTATTACAACTTTAATTTACCAAAGCATGATCCCCCCCACCCCCCTCAACAATCAAATCATCTGACAGACCGAAATGTTTTAGCTTTGCAATGCTAAAACAGATGTAGTGCTGAAGAAGAAGACAGTAAATATTGTGTTTGTGATTATGTTGATAGTTAATGTGATTCTTTCGTGAGAACTTGAATAGAACTGATTTTCTATTCACTAAAAATCTCCAAAACACCAACTGATACAAACACATAATGAAGAAAAGTGACAATATTGAGAAAAGACCCTGCAGATACAAACCCTTGATCTGATGAATCCCATTCAGCCATTTAAACATTGGTATGCGTTATCTATCTTAAGAAGTAGTGCAGATAACAACTTGTGGTTAAAAATAAAGTTAAGTTTCCTTCTGCTCGTCTGTTTCACTCTTTGTCTCTCTAGAGATTTGTTCAGTGATTCATTCTCTCCGATATCACAAATGAAGAAGTGAAACAGTGCTGTGTTTCTCTCACCTCCCATGATCTCTCCTCTGCCTTTATTCTCATCAGTTTTATCAGTAGTGATGGAGAGGAGAGCATGTCCTCCTGGTTCTCAGTGGGATTCTCTGCTCAAGCATTGCATCCCCCACAGATCCCTGGGACTGACACCATCAGGTGAGTGACACCCTTGAGCAGATCAGTGCAAGATGGTGTGTTTTATGTTGAGTTGAATGCTTTCGTTGCTCTAGCGGTTCCTCCGCCGGTCCTGAGCACCAGAGGTGTGGATGAGTCCTGGTCCTCCATCAGCCCCAGCGTGTGGATCTGTATCGGGCTGGTCGTGAGTGTGTCGGTTCTGGTGCTGCTGCTTTGGTTCATCATCTACAGACGCCACAGCAGGACCTCACAGAGCACAGGTAAGGTCCAAGACTATATAACTCAATTTCATTATGAATCCCTTTCAGTGTGCTTTTTGTCCGGCCAATGAACAAGAAAAACACTGACAGCCAATCAGAATCTATTTGACTTTAAAGAGCTCCTTATCAGAAATGTCCTGCTTATCACGTCTGAAGTCTGTTTCTTGGGGAAATCTTAATAAAGCCTAAATATATTGAAGATAACTAGTTAGTCAATAGCTAGCATATAGCTTGCAGACAATTCTGGAATTTCAGTCAAATAAATGCTGTTTCGGCTGTGTAAAATAAGTAGCCGATCTACATGATTATTTATATAGCCTACCTAAATATACTACTCTAACTGCAAGAGAAAAATTGTTGTGGGAAAACTCGTATTTATGATAATTCCGATAGCAGGTGAAGTCGAGTTATGTGTATGCTAATATAGTTAACAGAATTTAAAGCACATTAGTGAACCCGTTTTTGTAGGACAGCGGAACAAAAACAAACGGTCTAGAAATCGCATATTTTAAAGTGACACGCCGTTAGACGTGATTACAGCAGTCGGACATCTAGCGCACATTTATGTAGAAAGAATCTAAGGAAAAGCAGCACGGTGGAATGCAAAACGTGTTTGTTCAGTAGCCTAAATGAGTTTCTAACCAACGAAAACCTCACGCACACACTTTAGTAAGTTTCGGTTCCTTGTTGGGGTCAAGAGGGTGGTGGGGGTCTTCAGGGACGGTCCCACGTCTCATGTCTCCTTTCCACACGCACACATGCATCCGTTACCTCAGGACACAGAACAGGTCTTACAAGCTAGCGGAAAACCCAACGACACTCCTGTTTGCTAAATTTAACCCCTGCGGTTTCAGATTTAAACAGGAGGTCAATAAGTTGAGCGTGTATTACTGTTCATCACCCGTCTACGTGGTTGTAATTCAGTGATGTTATTCTGTGGTCAAATATCTGTGACTAACAAACGAAGGCTACCCGAATTTTGCCTTTGAATCAGTTGTTTTCCCTGATGTATGTTGCTCGACCATTCCAGAACTGTTTTGTGACACCATATCCGTAAACATGAACCGACCTGAAAACACGAAATCGTCGATCACACAGAACATTATTTTACTTTCTACCACGCTGGGTTTCCGTTCTTGTTCCGATGTAATGACTTGAGCGCCGCATAAGACCGCCGTGTCAAGTTTAAAAGAACTTTAAGAACGTTCACAGGGAAAACACAAGGTCGCATTTTAGCTGAACAACTCTGGACACGGCGTTCTAAAACGTGCAGCTCTTACGTGAGACGCTACAAAAGGTGTGCGTGTTCCTCTAGTGCATGTTTACATGGAAAACAATAGAAAATCAGCAGAGTGGAATGCAAAAAAAGTGTTCGGTGTGAACGCCCAGTTAAAAAAAAAACACCTTGAAACCTTGTGCTTTTCCATTTGCCTTTTTACAGTCCCTTAGACTTCTGTATGATCTCACTGCACATTGACATCATTGAGATCAGGTGTGAAATCTGAATCATAATGGGACCATGATTCATAAGAAAATAGAGTTTTTCTCCTATGAGGAAGAAACTTTCTGAGTATTTTTACATAAATTACATGTATCCCACTCAGAACTTAAATATGGCACTCAACTTAATACTGTTTACATAAAGAGTATGAAGTTGATAAGTGCCATCTTTCAGTTAGTACGTTTACATGGACAACAATAATCTGATTTTAACACGATTAAGACAATACTCTGATTAAGAATCTACCATGTAAACAGAGATTTTTGATTACCTTAATCCGGCTAAAGTCATATTCGAAGTAAACAGAAATCGAATTAAGACATGTGGAGTATTCCTATTTTAGTCGCATTACTGAAGTGCAGTATAGATATATAAACACCTTAATCACATTATTATCGTCGTGTAGGACTTTTCGCCGCATTTTGCGACAGGATACACACACAGCAGTGCTCAACCGTTTGACGGCAAGTAAAAGAGCTTCAACACCCGCCGTCGTCTGTATGCACGTTCAAATAATTAACTGCACTTGAAGCTTTCATAAAATTACAAATGAAACACCCAAAACTGTACATGGCATCATCACGAAAACGAACTATAAGTTTATACGTGAAATTCCGGAGGGGACGTAATGACGTGTGCCATTAATCGAACTACGATACTACTTCTAAAAGCAACTCATGTAAACACCTTAATCATAATATTGGCTTATTTAGAATAAGGTAAATAATTAGATTACTGATGCCCATGTAAATGTAGTCATTGTTATCGATTAGCTTTATAGCATTAGCTCAACTAGGCAGGCAGTACATTTACATGGACAACAATATTCTGATTTTAACACGATTAAGACAATACTATGATTAAGAATCTACCATGTAAACAGAGATATTTGATTGCCTTAATCCGGCTAAACTAATACTCTTAAGTAAACACAAATCAAAATAAGACATGTGGAGTTCCAATTTTAGTCGCATTATCGAAGTGCAGTATCGACATGTACACAAATTAATCGCACCATTACCGTCGTGTAGGACCTTTCGCTGCATTTTGCGACAGGATACGCACACGGCAGTGGTCAACCGTTTGATGGCAAACAAAAGAGCTTCAACAACGCTGTCCTCTGTTTGCACGTATAGCATGACAAATAATTAACTGCACTTGAAGCTTTCTTTAAAATTAAAAGTGAATCACCCAAAACTGTATATGGCACCAGACCAACGGATCTGTATGGCACCAAAACAAAGGCGAACTGCATACGTGAAATTCTGGAGGGAATGTCGGATGGCGTCACGTGGGGACGTAATGCCGTGTGCCATTAATCAAACTATGTACTATAACATGTAAAACGGGAACATGAAAGGAATATTCTAAAAGCAACTCATGTAAACACCTTAATCGTAATATTGTCGTATTCAGAATAAGGTAAATAATTAGATTACTGATGTCCATGTAAACTTATAGAGTGACTATGTTTACATGCGCATGAATAGATAGGTCAGAGCGGCAATAATGCGATTAAGGTGTTTACATGCCTGTATATTGCGATTAAAATCTGCGTACACCACCTACTGTATGTTAAGACGATTATGCTTGTTGCGATTATGAACTTAATCGCATTATTTAGATCGAAGTATTGCATTTACATGAGGTAAAGTTTATTCGCAATCTTGCCAAAATCTCATTATAATCGTATTCAGAGGGTGCATGTAAACACACTGAGTGTTGTCTATCTGCCCCGCAGGTGAAAAGGACTCTACGCCTCACACCCCGACAACCATAGAACAGGAAGAGGTAGCCCCGTCACCTTGGCCGCACTTCAATGGCCAGACACAGGAAATGCCAATCAAAGAGGGACCCTGTGGGCGGAGCCTGTGTAATGGATGGGCAGAGCATGGGCTGCCACTTCCTGCCACAGAATTGGGAAACTCCGCCCTCGTCACCGCCAAAACCGGACAACCTGTATAAGTCTGAAGAGTAATGTGAACAGCAGAATTAATACATAGGGTAAATAATCCAACATACCAGTTGTACACTTGATATGAATGCAGCTCGTATTAATATTCACTTCAAACTATAGACCTCATGAACTCAAAACTGCAGTTCTGTGGATCTCAGTTCATGATGTTGTCAGAGATCTTAACATGGAAGGAGATGCAGAAAACGATTCACCAGCAGTGGCATCTGTCAGTCCTCAACAAAACCTTTTAAAGATGAATATTTTCTTGTGTATATTTTGGGAGATCTCCAGCACACAGATGAGAGTCATATTTGTTCATTAATGTTTATTTGGCTTTGTGATTAATTGCTTATGTTCCACTCGCTTTGGATAAATGTGTCTGCTAATTGCATAAAAACAGATGTATGATTTATTCCCCCCAATGATTGTTCATTAATAAGCCAGTTTGGTTAATAAACCATCTAAATAAAATACAGATTGTTCTTTTATTGACTATGTGAGTAAGAACCAGTTGTTTATGAAGTCATATTGTACATTACATACATCATTCATATTACAATAAACACACATTCAGAATGAATAAATGATAGCATAAACGATCAAATCTAAGGAGTTAGGAATACAGTCATACAGTTAAATACATACAGGTGTGTGTGAGTGTGTGTTTTCTACAGGTATGTTGTGGGGTCGTTCAGGTGCAGGTATTCGGGCTGCCCATCGCTGCTGTGTCTCTGTGTTCGGCGCTGGCGAGTGGAGAGAGTTTTACGCCGCTCGTTCCCGCGTTTGTCCAGCGTGGAGACGATCCTCTCAGCCAAATCCTGCTGCAGACGCTGGAAATTCTCTCTGACGGGCAAAAGACACAGAGAGAATCAGTGTGCCTGTGTGTATTGATCTTACACATATGAAAGCTCGTTTCAACCACAGAATAAAAATATAAAAAGGTAATTGTTCATTTTTATCTCTCAATGATGACTTATTCATCAGAATTCTCAGTTTATGTCTTGCAAAAAAAAAGGTAATTGTGACACTTTCTCACAATTCTGACAATTTTTCTTGCGATTGTGAATTCATATCTCGTAATTCTAACATTTTTGTTTCTCAGAATTCTGAGTTTATATCTTACAATTGTAACTTTGTTGTAACAATTGTAATGTCTCACGATTCCATTTTTTTTTCTTGGCTAAACTTGCACTTCCGACTTTTTTTTTTCAGAATTCTCAGTTTACATCTCACAATTCCGTTTTTTTGTTTCCGCCATAGAATAAAAATTTTAAAAATGCTAAGTTTGACTTTTTATCTCACAATCCAACTTTTTGTCCCGCAAATGTGAGTTTATATCCCAATTGCGAGTTTTGTAGCTCCCAATCCCAGTTTTCTTTTTCAGAATCCTTGCAAATACGAGATATAAAGTTGCAAAATTCCTCCTAAACAAGCTTCCATATTAATAAGTTTAACCAAAGTCCCTTTAAGGCAAGTCATGTCACTCGGCGTCCATCTTTGAAACACCTCTTGGGCATGCAAGTGTAGCTCCTATCTCTTTGATTGGGGAAACATCAAATTCTCCAAAACTGTTCACCAAGCTTACGATTAAATTTCATATTTGAAATCACCAATAAAATTTGATAACAACTGTCTCATAAATGTTGTTCATAATGCTCCAATATGCTCCAGCCAGTACGCATGCGCAGTCCTAAGCGCACGTCTCCAGAACGTTGAAGTATTTCTATAGCAACCGGTACTGCTAACGGCATCTGCAGTGATGCAATGACTTTACGGAATAGCGCTTAGCTCTTTTACTCAGAAGGCAGGGGCTTCCTTCAGTAGAGCAGCCATATTGAGCGTTGCATTTTTCCCCCATTCAAAACTATACGAGTGGCAGGTCTTGGGTATTCTAAAAAATATACACTCTCTGTTCTTTCTTTTGGCTTATTTTTATTGGTGAAGCAAAAGAAGATATTGTGTCTGAAATGCTATGTTGTATTAAAATAACATCCGTTGTTGTGAATGGTGGCCTTATGTTGCGCTGATAATAACTCCAGCATGTGTAAAAGATTTACTGATGTATTCTGGGAGTATTTTATGATCACAAGACGAGTGCTGGAAGTCTTACGCTGTTGGTGGTGTCGGCAGGTTGTATTTCTGCCCGGTGACTCCTGTCAACCAGTAAGTCATCTCCTTTCCTTTACCCTGAAACGCAAACACACGCGCTACACGAGTTTCTGCTTTTATTTTTAACTCTTCATTAACAGTTTGTGATTGTCCAAGTGGACTAAAATAAGAGATTGTGATTGGCTGGAAGGTAATATAAGAGCCTGTGATTGGCCGCCGACTCTCTTCTCACCTTCAGGTATGTTTCTCCTCGGTGCTCGCACTCAAATTGACAGTCGGTTCGCTGCAGGATCTTGATGGTCGACTCGCTCACGTGAATCCTCAGAGCTGGAAACACATCAGCTGTTTCACTCAAAGTGTGTGTGTGTGTGTGTGTGTGTGTGTGTGTATGTGAATGTGTGTGTTTGCATCTTACGCAGGCCTGTAGACTCCATACGTGATGCCGTGTTGACCGTATCTCCAAACAGACAGTAACGTGGCATCTTATTACCCACCACACCAGCCGCACATGGACCTACACACACACATGTGACTAGTGAGAGTAAGTTAGTGACTACACCGACTGCACATTATTATCTTGAGTCTATTTACCATCATTTATAATTTTATAGATACAAAAAAAAGATTTTCAAGCTGATGTTGCTGGGCCTCGCTATGTGGTTGCCGGGCAGTTGTTAGGGCCTCACTATGTAGTTGCTGGGGTATTGCTATGCAGCTGCCTGGCAGTTGCTGGGGCATCACTATGTGCTTGCTGGGCCTCGCTATGTGGTTGCCGGGCAGTTGTTAGGGCCTCACTATGTAGTTGCTGGGGTATTGCTATGCAGCTGCCTGGCAGTTGCTGGGGCATCACTATGTGCTTGCTGGGCCTCGCTATGTGCTTGCTGGGCAGTTGTTAGGGCATCACTATGTAGTTGCTGAGGTATCGCTATGCAGCTGCCTGGCAGTTGCTGAGGCATCGCTATGTGGTTGCTGGGCAGGTGCTGGGGCATCGCTATGTGTTTGCTGGGCAGTTGCTGGGGCATCGCTATGTGGTTGCTGGGCAGTTGCTGAGGCATCACTATGTGTTTGCTGGGCAGTTGCTGAGGCATCACTATGTGTTTGCTGGGCAGTTGCTGAGGCATCACTATGTGTTTGCTGGGCAGTTGCTGAGGCATCACTATGTGTTTGCTGGGCAGTTGCTGAGGCATCACTATGTGTTTGCTGGGCAGTTGCTGAGGCATCACTATGTGTTTGCTGGGCAGTTGCTGAGGCATCACTATGTGTTTGCTGGGCAGTTGCTGAGGCATCACTATGTGTTTGCTGGGCAGTTGCTGAGGCATCACTATGTGTTTGCTGGGCAGTTGCTGAGGCATCACTATGTGTTTGCTGGGCAGTTGCTGAGGCATCACTATGTGTTTGCTGGGCAGTTGCTGAGGCATCACTATGTGTTTGCTGGGCAGTTGCTGGGGCAGCGCTATGTGTTTGCTAGCCAGTTGCTGGGGCATTGCTTTGTGATTGCTGGGCAGTTGCAAGGGTCCTCTGGGTGGCTAATTGGTTTAGAATGGCAGAAGCTTGAAAAGTCCGTATTTGACATGATGTAGTTTGATTAGTTAAATCATTTTTGGTTGTTTTTAAGCATTTTGACTTGTAGGTGTCACAGCCACCATCCTCAAGATGTTATGGAATTGATTCCTAGTCAATTATATGTATAAACATTTTCTCTTTATCCATCCTCCCATGTGTATGTACCTGAATGGATCCCGATACGGATCCATAGTGGGATTCCTGGCAGGTGTCTAAGCTGGTACGTCCCCATGAACTTCAGGATGTCCAAAGCCATGAGACAAATGTCCACGGCATGTCTGTTTCCGTTGCGTCTTGGCAGACCAGACGCAACCATGTACGCGTCACCGATGGTCTCCACCTGAACACAGTGGCAAGTTCAGGATATTTATTTTAAGATATAAATGTTTAAATATTAAAATAAAAACAATTGTCTGTTAGCTGTTATCTCGGAGCATCTGAACACATCTTGTGTGTTTGTGCACCTTATAGACGTCATGATGGTCGAGAATGCTGTCGAAGTTCTTGTAGATGTCATTCAGCATGTCCACCACCTCCATGGGTGTGCTGTGATGGCAGAGGGTTGTGAAGCACACAATGTCGCTGAAGTAGATGGTGACCTCGTCGTACAGCTCTGGCTCCACACAACCCGTTTCCTTCAGAGAGCGAACCACTGGACTATAAGAGAGACAGAACAGAATCTTTCTGGTTTATTGCGTCAAATCAGGGTCACGTCTGCCGCTTGCCTAGAAACACATGATGGATGCCTAACAGTTGCTAGGCAGTTGCTAGGGCATTGCTGCGTGGTTACTAAGCATTTGCTAGGGTGTCCTGGGTGGTAACGCCATTGCTAGGGCATCACTATGTGGTTGCTAGGCAGTTTCTAGGGTGTCCTGGGTAGTTGTCAGGGTGTTGCTAGACAGGTACTATGGCATTAGTATGTGGTTGCCAGGTTTCAAGGGCATTGCTATACATTTGCTAGGCAATTTGGTAAGTTGTCCTGGGTGGTTGTAAGATAGATGCTAGGACACTGTGGTTGCTAGGTTGTTGCTAAGGTGTCCTGAGTGTTTACTAGGATGTTGCTAGTGTGGCATTTGAGATTGCTAGGCAGTTGCTAGGGCATCACTATGTGGATGCTGGGCAGTTGTTGTAGAATAGCAGTTTCAAGGGCATTGGTATGTGGTTGCTAGGCAGTTGCTACTAGGATGTCATTAGTGTGCCATCCAAGGCAGTTGCTAGGGCACCACTATGTGTTTTCTCAGCAGATTCTAGGGCATTGCTATGTGGTTGCTAGGCAATTGCTAGGGCATCACTATGTGGTTGCAAGGCAGTTTCTAGGGTGTCCTGGGTAGTTCTGGGGCATCGCTATGTGGTTGCTGGGGCATCGCTATGTGGTTGCTGGGCAGTTGCTGGGGCATCGCTATGTGGTTGCTGGGCAGTTGCTGGGGCATCACTATGTGTTTGCTGGGCAGTTGCTGAGGCATCACTATGTGTTTGCTGGGCAGTTGCTGGGGCAGCGCTATGTGTTTGCTAGCCAGTTGCTGGGGCATTGCTTTGTGATTGCTGGGCAGTTGCAAGGGTCCTCTGGGTGGCTAATTGGTTTAGAATGGCAGAAGCTTGAAAAGTCCGTATTTGACATGATGTAGTTTGATTAGTTAAATCATTTTTGGTTGTTTTTAAGCATTTTGACTTGTAGGTGTCACAGCCACCATCCTCAAGATGTTATGGAATTGATTCCTAGTCAATTATATGTATAAACATTTTCTCTTTATCCATCCTCCCATGTGTATGTACCTGAATGGATCCCGATACGGATCCATAGTGGGATTCCTGGCAGGTGTCTAAGCTGGTACGTCCCCATGAACTTCAGGATGTCCAAAGCCATGAGACAAATGTCCACGGCATGTCTGTTTCCGTTGCGTCTTGGCAGACCAGACGCAACCATGTACGCGTCACCGATGGTCTCCACCTGAACACAGTGGCAAGTTCAGGATATTTATTTTAAGATATAAATGTTTAAATATTAAAATAAAAACAATTGTCTGTTAGCTGTTATCTCGGAGCATCTGAACACATCTTGTGTGTTTGTGCACCTTATAGACGTCATGATGGTCGAGAATGCTGTCGAAGTTCTTGTAGATGTCATTCAGCATGTCCACCACCTCCATGGGTGTGCTGTGATGGCAGAGGGTTGTGAAGCACACAATGTCGCTGAAGTAGATGGTGACCTCGTCGTACAGCTCTGGCTCCACACAACCCGTTTCCTTCAGAGAGCGAACCACTGGACTATAAGAGAGACAGAACAGAATCTTTCTGGTTTATTGCGTCAAATCAGGGTCACGTCTGCCGCTTGCCTAGAAACACATGATGGATGCCTAACAGTTGCTAGGCAGTTGCTAGGGCATTGCTGCGTGGTTACTAAGCATTTGCTAGGGTGTCCTGGGTGGTAACGCCATTGCTAGGGCATCACTATGTGGTTGCTAGGCAGTTTCTAGGGTGTCCTGGGTAGTTGTCAGGGTGTTGCTAGACAGGTACTATGGCATTAGTATGTGGTTGCCAGGTTTCAAGGGCATTGCTATACATTTGCTAGGCAATTTGGTAAGTTGTCCTGGGTGGTTGTAAGATAGATGCTAGGACACTGTGGTTGCTAGGTTGTTGCTAAGGTGTCCTGAGTGTTTACTAGGATGTTGCTAGTGTGGCATTTGAGATTGCTAGGCAGTTGCTAGGGCATCACTATGTGGATGCTGGGCAGTTGTTGTAGAATAGCAGTTTCAAGGGCATTGGTATGTGGTTGCTAGGCAGTTGCTACTAGGATGTCATTAGTGTGCCATCCAAGGCAGTTGCTAGGGCACCACTATGTGTTTTCTCAGCAGATTCTAGGGCATTGCTATGTGGTTGCTAGGCAATTGCTAGGGCATCACTATGTGGTTGCAAGGCAGTTTCTAGGGTGTCCTGGGTAGTTGTCAGGGTGTTGCTAGGCAGGTACTATGACATTTCTATCTGGTTGCCAAGTTTAAAGGGCATTGCTATACGTTTGCTAGACAATTTGGTAACGTGTCCTGGGTGGTTGCTAGGGTATTGCTAAGCAGTTTCTAGGGAATTGCTGTGTGGTTGCTAGGCAGTTGTTGGGTCATTGCTAGGGTGCAAAGGGTGGTTGCTAGGCAATTTTACGGCATTGCTATGCAGTTGCTGAGCCATTTCTAGGGCATGGTTATGGGGTTGCTAGGAAGTTACAAAGATATCCTGGGAAGTTGCTCAGGTGTTGCTAAGCAATTACTAAAATATACTAGATGATTGCCATGGTGTTGTTAGGCAGCTGCTAGTGTCTTCTGTCTGTGTGTGTGTGTGTGTGTGTGTTTCTGACCCCGGCAACAGCATGAAGTTGAGCTGGTCGGCTCGGTCTCTCTCTGCCTTATACAGAGATGTCCTCTCCTCCACCAGGTGCTCCAGGTTCCTCGAGTACATCTGCAGCCGGCGGATCAGGTTGTCCATGTAGCTGGCATTGGCCTGGTTGTGAAGGTTACTGCAGAAACACAAAGCAGCACATCAGTACACATTCACGATCACCAAACTTGATCAAACGCAAGCTTCTGGCATCACTCACGCACCTGAAGATCTTCCCCAGAGCGCCCTCGATCCGCTTGAAGTCCGGACGCTTCTCTGGATCTTCCTCCCAGCAGCTCTTGATAAGCACGAACAGCTACAAAATAAATTTATTTAAATTTAAATGTATTTTATATTTAATTAAAAACCTTATTATATTAACCATTATTTAACCAGGCAAGTCACTTAAAGGTGACGACATATGAAAATCTGACTTTTCCAGGTTTTAAGAGCTATAATCAGGCCCCCGGTGCATCTACCAACCAAGGAAACGTGAAAAAGATTAACCCAGTAACTTTGTTTTGGTAAGCCTTTTTCTGCAAGCATCTGAGAAAATGAGCGTGTCTGATTTCGGTCTCTTGGTGACGTGGCAAAGGGTTCTCATTATAATATTACCACCCCTCAATCTGTAAGTTTACACACACGGCGCCTCATTGTGTTTTCGCAATGTGAATGAGAACTTAGTTTAGTAAGTTCTTGTATACAAGTTCTTGTTCTTGTTTAGACAGCCTCTTCCTGTCCGTGTGCTTCGGATGTGTGCTTTCAGAAAACCGTATATCAGAAGTTTAAACTCATATGGTTTAAAATGCATGATTTCAGCACGATAAACATGATAATCAGAGCTAAAACAGATGTTTTTTAGCAAGTACGAGTTGTAATGGGCAGCTCTATTCTGCAAAAGGGGGCGGGGAACAGCAGCATTGCATTTAAAAAGACAGGTCCGAAAAACAGCGTGTTTCTGCTTCCACTCAAAATAGGCATTTGTAAAATTATATAATAAATGATCTGTGGAGTATTTTGACCTGAAACTTCACAGACACATTCTGGGGACACCAGAGACTTATATTACATATTGTAAAAAGGGGCATAATATGACTCCTTTAAGAATAGGGTTGGGAATCATTTAGGTTTTTTTCGATACCAGTGCCAAATCGATACTTTTAAAACTATACCAATTAAAAAATATTCCCCAAAAAATGATGGATTGGCCATCAAATATAAACGTTTTGAATGATAAAACGAAGACAATAAACACTCGACTGCGACAATATAGTTTATCTGTGTTATTCAAGCCATCTCTGGTATTTTCATAATAATTAAGTATATTTATAATCCATTGCTAATCAATGAATTCTTTTTAAATTAGCCCATGGAACATATTTTCTGCCTCATTCTGTGACAAGAAGCCACATCAGATCACAAAAGGAAGCATTTGACTGGTGTTGTGGAGTAAAAAAAAGGTTATAATGTTATCCTTTGTTGGACAACAGGTTTAGAAATGTGAATACAAGGGAAGTTTAGCTTTAGACATTTTAATTTAAGCATGTTTAGCTTAGTTAACGGAAAGCTACCTGCTGCCATCAGAGCAAGTGTAATTACTGCATTCACGCTCCTCGGATGCTCTCATTTCCCGAGTTGTGCTTTATGGTCGGAATGTGAAAATAACATGGACACTCTCGTTACTACAAAGATTAGTTGGATTTGTATTATTAGAGCTTTCTGACTTGAGTTCACGTGCATTTTCTCAGACGGGAAATTATTTTTCACGTGCGGTGCCGGTGATGATGCTTCTTACGTCCGTTTTGGAGAACCAGAGGACAAATATTTCAATCGATCGCTCAGGCATGGCACCGAAATCTGTGTTCTGATTCGGTTCTAGCACATACCGGTTACATATGTACCGGTGCGATATTGGTACCGGGTTTCGGTACCCAACCCTACTTAAGAACAAAGCGTTTAAAGCATTTTTCACATTTCAATAATATATTTTTAATCTGCAGTTAAATTGGACAAAGCCTCATAAATGTTTTCATGCTCTCAAATAGTTTTTAAAATGGGTTTTAAAACTGCAATCAAATCTGACAAAAAAAGCCTCATGTTTATATATATATATATATATACAGTGGGTACAGAAAGTATTCAGACCCCCTTACATTTTTCACTCTGTTATATTGCAGCCATTTGCTAAAATCATTTAAGTTAATTTTTTTTCCTCATTAATGTACACACAGCACCCCATATTGACAGAAAAACACAGAATTGTTGACATTTTTGCAGATTTATTAAAAAAGAAAAACTGAAATATCACATGGTCCTAAGTATTCAGACCCTTTGCTGTGACACTCAAATATTTAACTCAGGTGCTGTCCATTTCTTCTGAGCATCCTTGAGATGGTTCTACACCTTAATTTGAGTCCAGCTGTGTTTGATTATACTGACTGGACTTGATTAGGAAAGCCACACAACTGCGTTAACGTTAAAAAAAGCATTTTTCACATTTTTATAACATGTTTCATATCAGCAATAAAAACAAACAATGAAATGAAATGCCTCATAAATGCTGTTTGTTGCACTGAAATAGGGTAAAATATACATTAATTTCACATTTAATAAAATATTTCAAATTAATAGAATTTGATGAACTCTTTTATACATGATATTTCTTATGCTTAAATACAAAAAAAAAAGTGTTGATTTCAGGTTGGTTCAGCCAATGCTCATGTACAGTTATAAGTGTGAGTCTCAGATCTGTTGCTATGGTAACCATAACTTTTCAAGGGGTCATCGGATGCAAAATTCACTTTTGTTGTTTGAACATAAATGTGTTGGAAGTGTGTGTACACATCCACCCTATAATGATAAAAATCCACTAAGTGGTTTTTTTTTTTTAATCCCTATTTTAAAATCCCTTTTCTCAGATCAAGTTGTTCTAAGATTCCTGTCAGAATGACGTAGTTCTGCACAGGCCACGCCCACAATAGTTGATTGACAAGGTCATCTTACGTTAGACCCGCCCTGAGTGAGCTGAAAGCTGTCCGCCATTGTGTCGACTCCGGTGCAGGGGAAGACAAGAACATCTCCGATTAAGCGATTGAGGTGTTTTGTTGTTGGATGTAATAATGAACCTAGCAGTTGTCATTTACTCCCGACCAGTGTTGGGGAAAGTTACTTTTAAAAGTAATGCATTACAATATTGCATTACTCCCTAAAGAAAGTAACTAATTACATTACTTAGTTACTTTTTATGGAAAGTAATGCGTTATATTACTTTTGCGTTACTTTCGCGTTACTTTTTAAATATAAGCAGGTCTTGATTGTTTTTAATATAAGAAGTTTTATTTATAGCAAATGTAAAAGCCCTTTCACACCAAAAAGTGTAATGAATAAACCTCAGTCTGAAGCAAAAGTAAATTCATGTCTGTACAAAGCACAATTGTTAGTTTCTCAAATCATTTTTGCTTATTAGTATGGTTGAACTGGATCAGCAAAGGTCAGCAGCAAAGACATTGGTTAATAAAATGGGATTAGATACATTTGTGTTATTATACATATTTAATTATTGCAGGTTTGCGTCATATTCTGAGTTTGCATTTCACTGTTTTAATTCATTTTGATGAATACTAAATCTGTTTTTTGTGAGTGGGATGAATTAATACACATTCACATTTAGTCTAGAACTACAGTAACATCATGTTCACACAGCGCACACAACGCCTCTGTACTCTCGATTTCTCCCAATATGGGGACAGGAGAGCTGTCAGTCAATAAATGGGAAAAAGTAACTGGCAGCCGCTGAAGACACAGAGGATTAGCGTTACTTTCGTTTTTGAAAGGAATGTGCCAATCCCCGATCTGCCTAAATGCGTTTAAGTTTGTGCGAATCATTCATGATCCAGCTTCATCTACAGAAGAAGTGAGTATAAGGGTTTTTTATGAATCTTTGCAAATCGCCTTTCCTAATATGTGCTAGTTCGCAAGTTTCACGGCTGAAGTTTACAGTCTGCTCGTCACCCCCATAGACATGGTCGCCACACAGAAGAGAGGGGCGGGGTCAGCACAGCTCATTAGCATTTAAAGCAATACAGACTAGAACGGCGTGCTGAAAACAGAGCTGATTTTGACAGGGTAAAAAGGGTGTTTTTAACACTACCATTGAGAAATTTTAACCAAAGTATGTTACAGACGTTTAATTAAGACCCTAAAGAATCATATCAACTTGTGGAAAATGGGCATCCGATGACCCCTTTAACAGAAACTGCAGTAACAGGATTGTCTCTTTAATTTAGAAGGTGGGGCTTCCTTTGCTAGAGCTGCCATATACAGGTGCATCTCAATAAATTAGAATGTCGTGAAAAAGTTCATTTATTTCAGTAATTCAACTCAAATTGTGAAAGGGCGTTCCAGCTTCTGAACCATTTTTTATAACAAATAGAATCTCTTGTAACAGTACCTCTGCTTCAGTCTCTCCAACAGACTCGAAACTCAGATCGGGTCGGAAGACGTTCGGCCCCCGCGGATACTGAACGAGATACAATTTCTCTAGAGGAGAAAAGATGATCAACACACACCGAAAGAGCAGGAAAGATAATTTATACAATTGATTTATACAGTAAAACTCAGACATGCTGTTCAAATGTTCCTCTAACTCAAAACAGCAGAGCAAAGTTAGATTCCCATGCAATGCATTAGTTGAAACAAGTCAAAAGCATCTGATAAATGTGTAAATGTTCAGATTCTACATGTATAAAATACTCTATCTTTGGGATACAGGTGGACTGAATGGGTCAGTTTGTACCTGCCATATCGGAGCAGCAGCACGTGTGAAATGGGTTCTTCCTGAGGATGATCTCCTGCGAGATGATGGCAAAACTATAGATGTCGCCCTTCTGAGAAATACCCTGAACACGCATGTGCTCCGGCGCCGTCCACAGGTCTGGCAGGACAGACAGACTTCATTCATTCTTTCATCTCTTGATATGTCGGCAACGACTTATAGAGACTCTGAACATGAAATTAAATCTGGACATCACAGCAGATATTAATAAGACTATCAGTAGTATTTAAAGGAATAGTTCACCTAAAAAGGAAAATTTGCTGAAAACTATTCCATGGGCAAACTATTCCCTTAGTTTGAGATATATTTTATAACAATCTTCATTATTTCTGTAGTTGAACTGTGTTACGTGTCTCTCATGCACAAAGAAACAGGAAGTGACATCACTAACCTTTCCCGGGCGTGAGGATGGTGTTGCAGCCGAAGTCGGTGATCTTCACCACCATGCGATTGTCCACCACGCAGTTGGTGGATTTCAGCCGGCCGTGAACGCCAACGTTACTGGAGTGCAGGTATGACATGCCCTGACCAAACAGTCAGGGCAATGACATCATCAGAGGGCAACGGTCAAGTGTGTCCAATCACAAATATAATGACTGTTTCCAAACATATGGAGGCGCATGTATGTCCTATAATTAATATTATATTCTTTTCTCATAAAACTTAGATGTTTTGAAAATTTTAACTATTTAACTCTTAAACTAACTTCTTTGAACTGAATTTCGAAACGCTCACACTTAAACTAAACTAGCTGAAATAAAATAAGTTTAGGTATTTTAATGATTAAATCCTTACATATAAATTTTGAATTAGATTTTATTTGTATATATTGGTTTCATTTTAGTCTTTGTAATTTTGTTATATGTTGTTGTTGTTTCACATATTATATTGTTTTTATTATGTTTTATTTTATTAGTTTTAGTTATTTGAGGACTTCAACTTAAACTAAACGTAAATTAAACTAACTGAAATAAGAATAAGTTTAAATAAATATAACAAGAATAAAAAATATATAAAATAATTTGATTTCAGGTAATGTTTAAGTATTAAAATGTTTTAATGGTTTTAGTTTTAGTTAATGATAACAACCCATATGTGTGTATACATTTAGTATCACTAACATGCTATCAGAGTTTTTGTTAATATTTAGAATTAGGTTTTATTTTTATATTTTCCATTTTCATTATAAAATTAGATTTATTAATCTTGCATGTTTAATTTTTTTTTATTATTATTATTTTTAAATATGATTATATTATAGGATTTTTGTTGTAATTAGTTTATTTTAGCAGTTTTAGTTTTTTTTTTGTATTTTAACCCAGCCAAACTGAGCAATTGATGGAGAAGGGCCTTGTCTAGACTGGTGACCAAGAACCTGATGGTCACTCTAGTTGAGCTCCATGATCATATGTGCAGATGGGAGAAACCTACAGAAGGACAAACATCACTGCAACACTCCACCAATCTGGGCTTTATGTTGGTGTGGCCAGACTCAATCCTCTCATCAGTGAAAACACATGAAAACACACTTGGATTTTGCAAAACAGCACCTAAAGGACCCTCAGACTCTGAGAAACAAGATTATCTGGTCTGATGAACCTCAATTCTAAACATCATGTTTGAAGGAAACCAGCTCCGCTCATCACCTGCAGAGTACCATCCCAAAAGTAAAGTGTGCTGATAGCAGCCTCATGCTGTGGGGCTGTTTTCAGTGGGAGGGACTGGGAGACTGGTCAGGGATGAGGGAAAGCTGAATGGAGCAAAGTATAGAGATATCCTCAATGAAAACCTGTTCCACAGCGCTCAGGACCTCAGTCTGGGCCGAAGGTTCACATTCCAGAGCCCTGACTTGAACCCTATCGAACATCTCTAGAGAAAACTGAAATTGGCTGTCCACCGACGGTCCCCATCCAACCCAACTGAGCTTGAGAGGATTTGCAAAGAAGAATGGCAGAAAATCCCCCAATCCAGGTGTGCAAAGCTTGTTGCGTCATGCCCAAAAAGACTCGAGGCTGTAATTGCTGCCAAAGGTGCTTCAACTAAGTACTGAGTACTTATGTAAATGTCATATTTCATTTTTTTTCTTTTTAATAAATTTACAGACATTTCTAAAATTCTGTTTTCATTTTGTCATTATGAGGTACGGAGTGTAGAGTAATGAGAAAAAAAAAATAATTTAAAATTTTTTAGTATTGTTGTGGATTTTTCTTGGGTGCGGCCAATGAAGTGGAGGAGCAGAGTTCCAGATGTCAAAATAAGACTTTATTTAACAAAGAAATAAAGCCGGGAAGACAGTCACAGCATTCCAAATCATTCCAAAGTCTTTGTTTGTCAGCTCATGTTATTATACCCCTTGTTCTCTCCAAATTTGGTCATTTTCAGTTTTTTCTTTGTTCCGGTTACTTTTTATTGGTTATAGATACCTGATTTGCTACAATTGTTTCCAACTCTTTTGGCCTTGTTTTCTAATTGGTTGGTAGTGTGGTCATACGAGATGTGTGTCAAATTTATCTACTTGCTTTTGTTTTGCCACCTTCCATTGGTTGGTAATGTGGTCATACGAGATGTGTGCGTCACATCCATCCACCTGTTCCTGATAATATTAGATTATTTCATGTTTACGTCTGCTGTCTACAGAAAGGTCCATTGTCTAATGAAAGGACCATTATACGTGTTGTTACATTATTTCAAGCTCACTGGTGTACTGTCTAATGAAAGATTCACTGTCTAATGAAAAGACTATTATTCGTTCTATGACATCCAGAGTTAACATAATTCAGCATATTAATATATATATTGATTACTTTCATTTTCACATAATACTTCAATAAAATTACACAACAGTATCAGGCTGCAACATAACAAAAAAGTGAAGCGGGTCAGAATACTTTCTAAATTGCACTCTGTGTGTGTGTGTGTGTGTGTGTGTGTAAATATTTATATATATATATCGTCTTGGAATTATAAGGTTCTATCTGACATTTTTTTCAAAACTGAGCTATTCGCATATTCTTATTCTGTGACAACTTATTCACATTATGTGATGTTTCTTTTGTAAGCTGTGTACATTTTGGGCATTTTTTAAAGAAAACAAAAAGGGTTCTATCTACAGAAGTCTATGTAATGCAAAAACTTTGAAGCTCAATATCTCAAAACTAGATAGACAGATAGAACCTTATAATGCAAGGCGGCGATATACTGTGTATATATATATATTATATATGTGAAAAGTTCCAATGCAAAAGCCTCTAAAAGCCATCTTGGTCAAAAATGAAATAACGATACTGATACATAGTACATGTTCATCAAGTACTTTCACTTCAAATGCGCTAAATCTCAGCCTCAACCTATTCAGAAGTACCAGTACTTACATAGAAACCTATACATAGTAGCCAGAAAGAAATGCTACATTTAAAGAAAAACGTCAGACGTACTTAGAGGCTTTGCATCTGAACTCATATATATATATATATATATATATATATATATATATATATATGGAAACACGTGTGATTTAAATCAGACTTTCTGGGGTTTGAACCCACAACCCTTTAGTGATCATCTGAGCTCTTTACTCGTGTATGCACTGGTGTTTACATCCGATGTTATTCATGACTTTTATGTTTCCATTCACTGACTCATCTATGATCATCATAAAACCATCAGCGAGTATTAAACTGTGTTTTTATGGACGCAGCAGTAAAAGACAGTGTATGCCGCGTACATGATGAAACACACTCACCTTTGCGATGTCGTACATGACAGAGATCTTAAACTCCAGATCCATAAAACTCTCATCAGGATACGAGATCTTATCGTTCAGCACGTACTAAAGGAACACACACACACACAAGAGTCATGTGATGATGGATGGGATGGTTCAGTCTGTGATTTATGAGTGTGATGATTGTTTTACCCGCAGCGATCCTCTCTCACAGAACTCAAACACCCCGAAAACACCACAGTCGAACTTCGCTGTCCCATAAAACTTCGTCAGATTATAATAATCGATATGCAACAACTGAGAGAAAAAGAAACGATTTGTTACAGATATTTAGGTGACCATATTATATGCAAAATAAAATAATTGAGTGAATCTCACAGAAATGAGTGTGTGTATATGTATATATATATATATATATATGTGTGTGTGTGTGTATATTAGTGCTGTCAAACGATTAATCGCATCCAAAATAACAGTTTTTGTTTACATAATGTGTGTATACTGTGTATATTTAATGTATATATAAATACAAACACATGCATGTATATATTTAAGAAAAACATGTTATGTTTATATATTAAATATATTTGTATATAATAAAAAAAATAAAAGAATATAAATATCTAAATGTAAATACATCTAAATATTTTCAAAATATATACTGTATGTGTGTGTATTTATATATACATAATATATGTGTGTGTGCTGTGTATATTTATTATGTAAACAAAAACTTTTATTTTGGATGCGATTAATCATTTCACACCACTATAGGTATATTGAAGAGAAATTTGCAATGCAAATTAAGCCTATTTTTCATGACACTTTTTCATCACTGTAATGTGTCATTTGTCAAGTTTTACTTTTGTAATTCTCTATTCTGAATGGTGATTCTCATATTATGTACTTAATTATTATATACTTAACTGAATCATGAACTAGCTGAAATACAAATAAATTAGTTCTTTACGGTTTACATTACTGTTTTCATATTTATTTATTTTTTAATCAACAAAAATGTGTGTGTGTGTGTGTATGTATGTAAAACTAAAATATAGAAATTGTTCTAGAAAACGTCTATTATATCATAACAAAATTAACAATTCGTCTAACTCTCGCATGCTATTTAAAATATTTTCCTCCCTCTTTTGTCCAGCTGATGACTTTGCCACGTTCTTCATTAATAAAATTAAAACCATCAGTGCACAATTTGCCACACCACAATCTGTCAAGCACATCTTACCAGCAAACATACACTCATTCACATCCTTCTCTTCACTCTCTGAGGCAGAAGTCTCCAAACTCATCCTTTCCAATCATCATACTACTTGTCCACTTGATCCTATTCCATCTGATCTCCTTCAAGCCATTTATCCTGCAGTTGTACCTGCACTCACTTACATCATTAACACATCCCTTCACACTGGTGTTTTTCCCTCAACATTTAGACAGGCTCGTATAACCCCACTACTTAAGAAACCCACCCTTAAACCAACTCTTTTAGAGAACTACAGACCGGTTTCCCTTCTTCCTTTCATTGTAAAAACACTTGAATGCGCTGTGTTCAACCAAGTCTCTGCCTTTCTCACACAGAACAACCTCCTGGATAGAAACCTGTCTGGTTTCAGAAGTGGACATTCAACCGAGACTGCCTTGCTCTCAGTTGTTGAAGCCCTAAGACTGGCAAGAGCAGATTCCAAATCTTCTGTGCTTATCTTGCTGGATCTGTCCGCTGCTTTTGACATGGTTAACCACCAGATCCTCTTGTCAACCCTATTGGCAAAGGGCATCTCAGGAACCGCACTTCAGTGGTTTGACTCTTACCTCTCCGTAAGGTCCTTCAAGGTATCTTGGAGACGTGAGGTGTCCAAGTCACAACATCTAACTACTGGGGTGCCTCAGGGCTCAGTTCTTGGACCGCTTCTCTTCTGTCTACATGGCATCACTAGGTTCTGTCTGTTCGGTTTCTTTCAGAAAATGATTCACAACTCCTTGTTCAAGCTCTTGTTCTGTCCAGGCTGGACTATTGCAATGCTCTCTTGGCAGGTCTTTCAGCCAGTTCTATCAAACCTTTACAATTAATCCAAAACACGGCAGCAAGATTTCAAGATTAATATTTAACGAGCCGAAAAGAATGCACGTCACACTTCTGTTTATCAATTTGCACTGGCTACCAATAGCTACTCGCATAAAATTCAAGGCATTAATGTTTGCCTACAAAACCACCACTGACTCTGCACCCCTTTACATAAATTCATTACTTCAGACATCTGTGCCCTCTAGAAGCTTGCGTTCTGCAAGTGAACTCCGCTTTATTGTGCCATCCCAAAGAGGCACAACATCACTTTCACAAACTTTTAAATTTAATGTTCCCTCCTGGTGAAATGACCTGCCCAACTCAATCCGAGCAGCTGAGTCCTTAGCCATCTTCAAGAATCGGCTAAAACACATCTCTTCCATCTTTGTTTGACCCTCTAACTCTAGCACTCTCTATTCTATTTCTATTCTTTAAAAAAACCTTTTAGACTTGCACTCTATTCATTTACTAACTGGTTGTTTAAAAAAAACATAAAATAAAAAAACTAACATTAGCTTCTCTACTCTTTTTGTATTCTATCTATTTGTTTTCTTTTTATTTATTATACAATTAACAAAAAGCAAAAAAGGCCTCTAACACTAGCTTGCTCTATTCTTTTCCTATTATAACTGTTTTCTTTTTATTTATTATATAATAATAAAAAAAAAACCTTGCTACGTGTTCTGCGTTAAGCTAACTGAGACTCTTGTTATATATATATATATATATATATATATATATATACACACTTTTTTATTATTATACTGAAGTATCAGAGTAAAATGTAGGGTTTTACAGCATTGAGCTCGATGCGTTGATCCTCAGAGAAGTTTCCATCTGTGTTTCTCAACTCCTTCAGAATGACGGGCTGTAGAAACACACACACATAAACACCCATAATATACACACACGCGAGAGGACACACTAGGGGAGGGCAATCTAACATTGTGATTGATCTTAAAGACGTCTACATTCAATTTTTTAAGTGAATCATAGATTGTGATCTTTTATGTCCTAAAATGTTTTTTAAATCTACAGCAATGACTGCCTTTTACATGACTGTGATTGGACCAATTAAATTATGCGTCTATATCATGTGTCTTTCATGCTTGGTGATGTATTTAAAAAAAACAATTTAACGTGAGCTAGCAGCAGTAGTGCAATGAATGAATCAAATTTTTGTTTCAGTTTCGATTTTATTAAAACTATCATTGTGCCACATACCGTTCCTTCTATTTAAAGCGGTGTGCTTTCACTTCTCCTTAAAAACCTACTGTCGTAAAATGCAGTCTACTGTAGGACATGCTTTATTTTTAAATAGTTATTAAAAGCGCATTATCTGCGAAAAGAGTCTATTCCTCGCACGTGCTCAGAGACGGGGTGAAAACACGGAAGAGTAAAGTATACCTGGGGTTTCAGGCACGTGCATAAACAGTCAAATATACATTAAAAAATTGTCAAAATGTCTGTCTTGGTGAGTATTTACATAAAGACAGTTATATCTTTAGTGAACATAAATGATTGGGAAGGAAAATGGATGTATGTCAGTACATTAGATTTGTGCATTCAAGTCTTAAAGAGAGAGCAGCCAAATAAACCTACTGCTGTCTGTGTCATTAATGTTAATTAAACAACAAAATACAAAGAGAAAATCACTCACTGCTTTTGACTGAATCACTTTTTAACTTTAATGAGAATCATATTTTATACAGTAATGCATTGTTTTAAAGTTTACTGACCATTTTAACAACTGATTGTTTAATGCAATTGTGTGTTTTTTAAATTGTGTAAATAGGTAAGTCATAGGCTTGTTCCTGTTTGGATATGCTCAATAGTACATCGCAAAATTGGGAAGATAACGATTCAGATCGTTGATCATGTTTTTGTGTTATAAGATTGTGATATGATATTTTGGGAAGATAACCCCACTTAAGGACAACACACACACACCTTTTTGTCGTATCGGCCCTTGTGTATCAGGAAGCTGTTGTCGCCCTTCTTCTCCTCATCGATCTACAACAAAAACACATACAAACGTCACTCAGAGGCTGACAGACAACCTGCAGGCGTAATCATGGACAGACAGACAGATGGATGGTCGCTTTTACTGTCAGACTGATGTGGTTTCTCTCTTTGTCGTCCAGCAGCGTGATGAGTGACGGGTTGATGTGAGACCATTTCTTTTGATCAAAACGCACCCTCCTGTTCTGCCTGAAAATACAAACAGATGCATGTCTTAACACAACTGTGTTTAATTGTTATGAAATTAATGCATATAAAATTAAAAATGTCATATATAGAAAATTATTTATATGATATAAAATAGGTTTCATTTTCATTTAAGACCCCACACAGTTCTTGTTCTCCATTCAGTTCTTTTGTCAAAACCATCTTAAAGATACAGATGTGATTGATTTCTCATTGGTTTTGGGGTGAAATGCAACCCATTTGACATGTTTTACCTGTATAAGATGAAAGCGATGGCGGTGGCCATGACCACACTGATCCCGAGAACGATCATGATGATGTTCTGAGCCTCCATCCCTGAGAAACACACGTTAGTTAGCATTAGATAACGGGATGCAGTCTGTCAGTCACATGGCATTTAATTAGCGAACGTGGCCAGTTTACCATGAGCACGTTTATCTCTGGGCAGCTGCGATCCATCCCACACCAGGTCGGGATTCGTGTGATTGACCCACGTGACGTTCAGAGACGTGCTGAAGACGAACAACGTCTTATACTGAAGAAAAACAACAGACAACTGTCAAACCAAAACATGCTTGAAAGATACAAACAACACAAAACCTATTTTACTTCTGTGGTGTAGAATGAGGCTTGACTTTTTTATATCAGGAATTGATTCAATTTTTTATTTGCATTTATTAATTTAGTGTAAGTGTTTTCAATCTCTTAGATCCCACGGACCCCAAAAAAATTACAATTCAATTTATTTAATATTTTCATGTATAAAATCCCAATTTATACTTTGAATAAATAATGTTATAAATATATGTGTACAATATTATTTGAAAAGGAAAAAAAGGATTTCACTTCTATTAAATTACATAATTAAATGTTCTACTCACAGGACTACTGTAATGTTAGATGTATTATTAATTTATTTAATATTTTTATTTAGTTTGTTAATTCAAACCTATTTATTTTTACATTTTTAATACTTCCCTGGACCTCAAAACCACTGATTTTGGAAATGCTTTTATTCAAAACGACTTACAAATGAGGGAAATGACTTATGCCGAGTTCACACTGCATGATTTTCAAAGTTGTCGGATCACCGTTGTTTTCACACTGCACAACTATCTGGGGTAGCATTCATGCCGAGTTCACAATGCACGATTTTAGCCCCGATTTTCACTCGCCGACAGGTTTTGCGAAATCAGAGGCAAATCGATGCTCGTTCACGCGAGTGACAATCATGCAGTGTGAATTATCAAAGACGCAATCTGAGAGAATCGCCGATGCGGCGCTGATGCCTGTGAAATATTTGGCATGCTAAATATGTGGACCTGTCGGTGATTCAAAATCCAAATTTTGCAGGCTGGGGCGCTGCGGCCAGCGGACGGGTGGAGTCAGCAGCTACCCGCCAGGGCAGGATGTGATCTCAGTCTGCTTCTGTGCAGCCGAGAGCTGCTGGGCCAGGCTCTCAACCGCGTTGCCGAAGAGGCCGGTCTGGGACACAGGGGCATTAAGGAACCGAACTTTGTTGGCGTCCCTCATATCAACCAGACACAGCCAGAGATGGGGCTCCTGGACCACAAGTGTGGACATCGCACGACCCAGAGAACTCGCTGTGACCTTCGTCGCTCGGAGCGCGAGGTCAGTAGCTGTTCGGATCTCATTCAGAACTTCCGGATCATGACCACCCTCGTGCAGGTCCTTCAGTGCCTTGGCCTGGTGCACCTGCAGTAATGCCATAGCATGTAAGGCAGAGGCAGCTTCTCCACAGGCTGTATAAGCATCGCCGGACAGGCCAGACGAGTACCTACAGACCCGGGAGAGGAGGCACGGTTCGCCCTGCCGGGTGGACACAACTGCATCGCAACCAACCGCTCCACCGGGGGAACCCCCGTATACCCCCTAGCTGCACCACCGTCGAGAGTGGTGAGGCAGGAGGAACCAGCAGGTCGGTTTCCGGCAATAAAAGGTGCCGTCCATGACCTGGTGAGCTCCTCATGCACCTCCGGGAAGAAAGGCGGCGCTGAGAACCAGCGCGAGCCCCCCTGAGAAACCAATCGTCCAGAGCTCTCCCTCCGATGCAGTGATCAACATCCGGTCATCGGGAGGAGCCCCAAGGGATACCGCTGGTACGCTCTTTGAAGAGGGCCCAGCACGTTCCTTCGGCTGGCTGCGGAGCGCTGGAGGAGTAGTGGGCCCCTGAGGGTTGGTTCCCTGAGGGGTTTGCCACCACTGTAACCCTCCGACTGCCCGTGCTACTTCCCGAAGTAGTCCACGCCTGGCTGCCGCCAGAACGAACACTAGATTGTGGCAGAGGCAACAGGGCTCTGTTTCCTCCAGGGGGGCCCACAGCTTCGAGATGGTCATCTTCCCGCAATGGGAACATGACTCATCCACGAACGCCACCTCAGCGTGCTTCATGCCCAGACATGTGAGGCAGCGATCGTGACCATCACCCGGTGCCAGGTAACGACTGCATCCAGAAAAGCACGGGGTGAAACGGCATCTTTAAAAAGACGATCCATCGTCTTTACAAAGATGCACCCACTTATTGTACTCTTTTAGAGATATTGGCTCTTTTAGGGAAATGCTCTTTTACGTGCTGAGACGCACAGGGGAAACGGCCGTTTGCAGCACGACAAGGGGTAGTGCAGCCTGAAGTGCGCAACCCACTCGACACAGGAACGACCACCACTGAAGCGCCATCCGCCAACACAAAAAGCTCCTGAGAGCATGCTAGACTCATCACACACGAAGCAGTTTGGTAGGAGCAGAACGATGTTATTGCTCGGCTCCGAAGCGAAAAGCTGGTATGCGTTTGCACTGGCTGCCTTTTTATGCTCACGCTGTGATCAGCGGCAGCTGGATGCAATCATCGCATGCCAATGTGCATTGGCTCGTTTAGTTTACACTCGAAGTGGATTGGTCTCTCTAAGCGAGATCCCAATTCGTCGGTCACCGGCGTGACTCGGAGTGACCGACTGAAAGGGAACAGGTTTTATATATATATGTGTGTGTGTGAGAAGAGTTCAGATGCAAAAGCCGTTTGAAATTTTCTTCTAAAATGAGCATTTTCAGGCTCCTATGTGTAGGTTCAGTAATTTCACTTTAATGGCAATGAATAATTTATTTTCTTTCCCATTTAAGTATAATAACTGAGCGTAAACACAGGAGCCTGAGAAAATATCCATTTTAAAGAAAAATTTTAGATGGCACTTAGAGGCTTTTGCATCTGAACTCTTCTCATATATATATATATATATAATTAAACATAAAAGGGGGCTAGGGGTTTTCCTGTAAATCATATTCTTCTATAAAGGACAAAAGATTTAGGCTATTGCATATTGCATGGGAAAAATTTACATACACAAATCTAAGTACTTGAAGATGAAACCAACGTTTTGTAAATTTTATAATGAGTTTATTTCTTATAAAAAAGCCCTCAAAGTGATGAAATAGAAAAATGCAATAGATCTTTGTCCTTCATAGAAGTATATGATTTACAGGAAAAAACCTAGCCCCCTTTCATATTTAATTAAATTTTTATATATACAGTATACAGGGATTGAAATTAACTCTTTCACTCACCAGCCAATTCGGCTACTAAATTTTTAAGTTACCGGCCATTCATAACTTCTACTAGCCAAAAAAAAAAAAAAAAGAGACAGAAATAAACCAACAGTTTGAGGCTGTCTACACTGGGTGTGACAAAGCGACCGTTACAAATCATTTTGTGTCAGTACTAGGGGTGTGCAATATTGACAAAAATAATATCTCAATATTTTCTGGGATTTTATCCATAAAGATAATTAGACGATATTTTGCTGAGTGTGTTATTGTGCTGGTAACTTGAGGACTACCGTGGACAGCTGACTCCTAAAGTTTTTGATACATTTCATATTTTGTCTGGTCAGTTCACAGCAGTGATAGAAATTAAGCTTTTCCAATAAATTTAAATAGATTTTTACCTTTTATGGACATTTTTACCTTTATAAAGCCATTTTTTTCTAAAAGTGTGCATCATCTTTTAAGTCAAATTCTTACATTTAATCAGTCAATTATAATAATAATACATTTAGGCTGTTACTAAACAAATGAAATCAGTATCAATAAAATTAACCTTTGCAGAAGTTGCATATGAAGTGGCATTTAGATGTATTTACACATGTTAATGCAACTTAGAGGGACATGGAATGCTTTAGCCTGCAGTTACAAATGCATAAGTAATGTTTTGATATTTTAAACATGAAATGTTGAATACTGATATTTGAAATTATTTAAAAAATGAAAAGA
>NW_015506067.1:435256-461446 GCF_001515645.1 Sinocyclocheilus grahami
TGGTCAGTTCACAGCAGTGATAGAAATTAAGCTTTTCCAATAAATTTAAATAGATTTTTACCTTTTATGGACATTTTTACCTTTATAAAGCCATTTTTTTCTAAAAGTGTGCATCATCTTTTAAGTCAAATTCTTACATTTAATCAGTCAATTATAATAATAATACATTTAGGCTGTTACTAAACAAATGAAATCAGTATCAATAAAATTAACCTTTGCAGAAGTTGCATATGAAGTGGCATTTAGATGTATTTACACATGTTAATGCAACTTAGAGGGACATGGAATGCTTTAGCCTGCAGTTACAAATGCATAAGTAATGTTTTGATATTTTAAACATGAAATGTTGAATACTGATATTTGAAATTATTTAAAAAATGAAAAGAATGTTTGGAATGTTTTTTGTTGGCAAAATAACACAGAAATAGCGCAAAAACAGCCAATATGCCGTCTAAAATGTAAGTCTCTTGATAGTAATTATTCTTTATTGAACTGTTGTATAAAATCAATATCACATTTGAAACCATGCTGATTTTTTAAGAAAAAAACGGCACTCTTCCTGTGATATTGATTAACTATATGAATTGATATAACTATATGAATATATAAATTTTCTGCCCCCTTATCTTGAATTATGTGATCATTCTTAATGCATATTAATAAACTGAATCATGCAGTGAAAGATCGCAATCAAAATGCGCACGCGCACTAAAGCATGTGTTGGTCTACTCTAACCAGACTTCATCACGTCGCGTATGCGTGCCTCTGTAGGTGTGTTTTGTTTTTTGCAATATACTCGATAATGTCATGATGTCTCACGAGTTCAGTATTTGCGCTAAACCTGCACAGATTTGGCTTGCATGAACTTCCCCAAGAAATGAATGCGTGAACATAACTTACGAAAAGTAACCCGCCAAATTGGCTAGTGATTTGACAGCTTTACCTGCCACAGCTGATTTTTTGCCGCATTTGGCAGGTTGGCGGGTGTTAATGTCAAACCCTGTATTTAGGGTTTAGTATTTAGTATTAAGAACTTATCAAGAACTGTTGTCTACCACATCAGGACTCTTGTTTCAGCAACGAAGCCAACGCAAGTGTAACCCCTCTCTCCCGGGTCCTCTCCGCTACACCTCGTTCTCGCTCCGAGTTGGTCTCGAACCCGGGTCTCTAGCATGGGAGGCGGACGCACTAACAAGGAGGCTAAAGACTGCAGCCTCTAGCGTCTATCGCTAGTGCGTCTCTTGAGATCAGGGGAGTGAGGTTTACCTGCACAACACCTACTCGCTGGTCTCCGTTACACTAG
This sequence comes from Sinocyclocheilus grahami, assembly GCF_001515645.1. NCBI lineage: Eukaryota > Metazoa > Chordata > Actinopteri > Cypriniformes > Cyprinidae > Sinocyclocheilus > Sinocyclocheilus grahami. The sequence goes on from NW_015506067.1 coordinate 436,560, forward strand.
TAACCGTTTACAACTATTTAGATGCGTGTTTAAGTTTCAGCCCCTTTTAAGGTGATTTTTGATTCTTTGATGATTCTCATTAGGTTGTGGTTAATTGATGTGAAATACTGCCATTCTTTTGCTCTTCTCTCGCTTTTCCTTACTTTGCTTAATTCTGTATATATGTGTTTTGCTTAGTTAGTTATATGTTAGATCTAGTTTAATTTATTAAATCCCTTATATTCACAATTAATTGCCTCTGTGTGCTGCTCACAATTCGAAGTCACTGAATGTTTGATCCCTTGCTACATGCTAAGTTAATGCTAGTACTGTATGCAGGAAAGTTATTCTTTCTTGGCCAGGAAAATAATCTTTCCTTGAATTGATGAATGATTATATTGTCTGCTCGGTGGACGGACAGATCAAATAATTGTAATATTGATTCTGCTACAGTTAATTCTAAGATCTAATCTAAATATTTATTATTAATCATAACCAGTTAAAATTTGTCATAAATATTTCCCTTTTGAGCTGATTTACTACAACTCATTTCACAGATATTCATCCAGATATTTTGCATGCCAAATATTTCACAGGCATCAGCGACACATTGGCAATTCTCTCAGGTCGCGTCTTTGATCATTCACATTGCGTGATTGTCACTCGCGTGAACGAGCACCGATTTGCCTCCGATTTCGGGCATTTGCCAGAGATTACGTAAAACCTGTCGGTGAGTGAAAATCGGGGCTAACATCGTGCAGTGTGAACTCGGCATAAGTGTAAAAACAAGGCATTGCTGTAAATTTGAATACATCTTTTAGTCATTATAATCTTTTGAATTGGTTAACCAAAAAGATTTAGTAGATTACCGTTTCTTCATATTTCACATTGACGCCAGTATATGAGTGAGTCATTGAATTGATTTGTACCAAAATGCAACTTTGGTTTTACGAATTAAGACAATTGACTCACCTTGTATGAGCTGGTTGTGTAAACCACAGACAGATTGAGATCTCTATCTCCGCTAGCGTCTAATTCATAGTGTCCTCCCATACCTGAACACACACACATCGATATCTCATTAAATTGATCATAATTCGTTTTTTTGTAATCACAAGGACCCATTTCTTTTGAACAAATGACCTAAGTATTGAGATATGGATTCTAGCGAATGTTATATGATATGAGCAATGATCCAGTGTCATGCTGTTTTTTTAGGACGCACTTACCCTCGAAGCTCATGTTTCTGAAAGGCCGTTCAGTGATGCCACTGAATGGCTGCTGTTTCATCACCTTCAGGTTTTGTCTCATCATATTGCCGAAGAGAACCACGGCATCATGATAAGCCACTACATAATCATTCAGCGCCTGCAGGATGGGAATTGTCAAATGAGACAGAACAATGCGTTAAAGCCCATTCACACCAAGAACGATAACTATAACTATAAAGATAACATTCTAAAAATCATTTCAAATTTAAAAGAATAACAGAGTTCACACCATGACTATAACAATATAGAGGAACAATATCGTTGGGATCACTTTCAGAATTTTTTTTACACCTGATTAACGATAAAACACTAGCTATGTTTCCATCCAAAAATGTGAATTAAACTTGAGCGCAAAACTGGAATATCGCATAAAACATTTGCGAATAATGCCAAGTTCACACTACATGACTTAAAACATTGGCAGATCGCTGTGTTGTTCAGACTACATGACTTGATTGTCTGTCTTTAAATTGTTGTGGTGTTCACACTATGTGACACTACGTAAGTAATCTGCAACCGGGGATTACACACTACACGAGCTGACAACAGGCACGTTTAACTTGGAATAGCGCTGCGCAGAATGATCAGTGTATGACATCAAAGTACTGCGAGAGTGATATGCTTTCGAATCGCTCTCGCGGTACTTTGATGTCATACACTGATCATTCTGCGAAGCGCTGCTTCAAGTCGAACATGCCTAACAACTCTGTCACCCAATGACTCTATCCCATACCCAAACCACGTTTTGTCACGAAAACACACGCGAGAAGTGGAACGGGAATGGCATGAAACAATACGTGAAACAGGAGTTGTTTATTTGAAAATCGACGTCGGGAAGAAATGGCGCTGCAAGCTGTTTGCGCGATGATCTGTTCTGAAAAAAAATCGCTCCATTTATTGTGTCCAAACTTTTCTTAAAGTCATGTTGCAGCTGCTGTTTTTCTTCCAGTGACCGAAACCCATGCCTATCTCAATGGCTGTAGCTCGTCACGACACCTGACACCACGTGATGTTGAGTCGGCCGACCGGTCCAGATATTTAGCATGCTAGATATTTGTTTGCTGTCGGCAAGGCGTCAGCAAGCCTCTTTGATGCGTCGTTGAGTAGTTCACACATAAAGATTGCCGAGTGCTGATGATCCGCTGATTTTCCCCCGATCACAGCCCGACCTGTCTGCGAGATCGTTAACTTCGGACTTAAAATCCTGTAGTGTGAGCTAGGCATAAAGCACCATTTCCATCCAGCGTTTTTTAATGCGATATTCCAGAATGCGCATAAAAATAGGTTGAGGGAAACATAGCTATATTGCTGTTTCCATCCAAAGATAAAAATTAAACTTGTGCGCAAAACTGGAATATCACATAAAACATTTGAGAATAAAGCACCGTTTCTATCCAACGAGTCAAAGAGAGCAAAATCGTCACTTCCTGGTAAACTGGCACTAAATATCTCTAAGAAAACTAGGAGAAGCCACTGAATATAATAATTTTCATATATGATAAATTAATTGCGCCTCAGAGCGAACAGACGAAACACAATAAATGCAGTCATTGCGTTCGGCGGCGAATGCCAGTTGTTTGGGAACACAGTCGTGTAAGACAATTATACAGAAATACTTTGACGACAGACTTTGCTCAGGCATTTCAGAATGACCAAAACAACATATGCTGTGAACGAGATCGGTCCATTGCTAGTCAAGTTATCCCGTCTCATAGCTCAAAGTCACATGACTTTCTCGATGCACATGGAGTAATTCATTTGGTAAATGTGTTTCCATCATAGTTTATGTGCATTTTTTCTTATCGGATAAAAAAGTTTATCCTACGCAAATGTGCGCGTAAGTTTTTTAAGTGCATTTTTAGAATTTATGCGCATCTTGGCTTTTCCATCCAGTGTTTTTTTTAAGCGATATACCAAAATGTGCATAAAAATAGGTGGATGGAAACATAGCTAATGACAACTAATCAGACTTCATTAAAATTTAAAGGGCTTGCACATTTGAAATAGCAGGCGACAGAAGCAAACAGACATTCCACAGCAAACAGAGTACCATAAAACTACTTATTGTTTTTATTCCACTACATTGACTATGTTAGAGATCAGGAGCCTGTTTCATAAAACAAGTTTACCAAATAAACCAGGCTTATTTCAGTTAGTCTGACTTATTTTTAACTAAATCAACTGACAATAAGTCAGACTAACTGAAATAAATCTGGCTTATTTGGTAAACTTGTTTTATGAAACAGGCCCCAGATAGATTACGCTAGATTCACTGTTTAGATGCACCTTAAACGTGCATGCTTAGGACATCTACTGGTTGAAACAAAAACGGACAGCTATCGTTTACTGGGGCCCGTTCTTCGTACGTCGCTTATTACATCCGAGATGAAATGTCACATCCAAGATGATATCATCGCGCTAAACAGGATCTGGCTAATTCGGTTCTTCAAACGCACCTGTTGTTGATGATTAGTATGGCTGGATTAAAAGTTGGTTTAAAAGGGATAAGGTTGGTTTAAAAGGGGTTATGTATCGATACTCGAAACCACGATCAGCAATGCAGCGATTGGCTGGCGGCAAGACAGCAACGTAATGACATCATATAATTAAAAAAGACACCTGATGAAAAACTTGACAAATTTTTGGACAGCCAAGCGAACAAAACTACATAAATATTATAATAGATAAATGAAATGTGGACTGTTTTTATTTTATTACATTTTTTTTACATGATTCCCAATTATTTATATTCACGATTTCTAATATTTCTTTTCATTTTTATTTCAATGTAGTAATTAGCAATTAATTTAATTTTATATTTGAACAGATTTGTTACATGACAGCATTAATTAATGTTTCTTAAGGGTCACGATCATGTTATCTGCATCGCCTGCGCTCCATCAAGCCACTCATAATATCTGTCAGCACTCAAATTAATGCACGACTCTACATTATCTGTATAGCGTGTGAGTAAGACTCAAATACAATTATGAAGTAATAATTTTATGACGAATAAGTATTTCAGTGAGTAAAAATGACTGCTTATAGTATTTAAGATTACACAACATTATTATATTATCTTTAAATTAATTTTTAAATGATTATTATTTAAAATTATTGTCCCTGGATTAGTAGGATACTCTTGTAACAAAGTCGCGGTGGTAGCGGACATATTTTAGGTATCAATTCTGCTTAAAAAGATGCTATCTAATCCTGTTTACATGAAATAAGCCTGCTCCCGAGCAGGTTTAAGCTTAAGGACCTGTTGCTCTGACAGCAACTCCGGGATGAGCTTCGAAGAACCAAACAATCCAAGATCATGCCAAATCGTCAACAATCAAATACAGCTAACTGAGTTAGCGACATACGAAGAACGGGCCCCTGGTGTGGACGCAAATATAGTTATCGCTGTATTTATAGTTATCATTATCACTCTTGGTATGAACGGGCCTTTAAAATGCTGCACTTACCGTTGTGTTTGTCTTCCAGGACGTGTGGCTGGAGTAGTTTCTGAAGCTGTGCATGGTGACCACCAGCACATCCCGCATGTGCTCGAAGCTGGATTCGTTGGTGTGATAACCATCACTGCAAGACACCTCACAGTCAGCTGGAAAAATGCTTACGTGATCTGAGACAGGATTATGGGGATCACAGACTCACTTGTAAAGGTCGATCAGGACGAAGACCACATGCGGAGGAATGGTGGTGTTTTTCTTAATGGCAAGAACGTCGTCTGGTGTCCCACATAGGACAAAAACTGCAAAGCGATGGATGGATGTATGGATGGATGGATGGATACATAGGTACGCAAATGTATAGATAGATGGATGGATGGATGGGTGGTTGGTTGGTTGGTTGGGTGGAAGGATGGGTGGCTGGTTGGGTGGATGGATAAGTGGTTGGTTGGGTGGATGGATAGGTGGTTGGGTGGAAGGATGCATTGGTACGCAGATGGATGGATGCATAGGTATTCAGATGTGTAGATGGATAGATGGATGGATAGGTGGGTGGATGGATGCATAAGTATGCAGATGTGTAGATGGATAGATGGATTGATGGATGGATAGGTGGGTGGATGGATGCATAGGTACATAGATAGATAGATAGATAGATAGATAGATAGATAGATAGATAGATAGATAGATAGATAGATAGATAGATAGATAGATAGATAGATAGATTTTTCTCACTGTTGCTGTGTCGGTCCTGAGCTTTCATCTTGTCTTCCAGGTCCCCTTGGCTCCTCAGCATCTCTCTGGATATGTTGGAGGCAAACAGAGCAGACGGCGCCTCCAGAGCATTGATGTACCTGTCAGACGAATGGACAGATGTCTCAGTGTGTGTGTCTGTGTTGTGTCGTGTTGTTATTTACATGTTGTATTGTGAATACCAGAAGCATTCCTCCGTGTTGTCGAGTTTTTTATAGATATACGCTGTCTTCCACATAGGTTTCAGATTGGTGAAGGACACATTCCAGAAATGGACGAAGAACTCTGAGATTTTGCGTGCCGGAGGAAGCAGCCGGGTGAGTTTGTCCTTGTAGTCACAGGAAAGACCGAAACTGCCAGCTGAGATGATGGGGATAGTCAGGGTCAGACCGACCTCCTGACTGACAGACAGACAAACGGGATGTTGAAATAGTGCAATGACCTACTAATATACAGAGCTAAATTTCTCTCTGTTATGTGTGTAATGCGGATAAATATAACATTTATATAAGAATGTTTGCAGTTCATTATAATCATCAGTGTTGGGGAAAGTTACTTTTAAAAGTAATGCATTACAATATTGTGTTACTCCCTGAAAAAGTAACTAATAGTGTTACTTCGTTACTTTTTTGGAAAGTAATGCGTTACGTTATTTTACATTACTATTTCTCATCTTGGCTGGACTTGCTTGTTTGTTCTTAATAAAAAAAAGTTACATTTCTGGCAAATGTAAAAGCCCTTTCACACCAAAAGTGAAATGAATAAGCCTCAGGCTGAAGGAAATGTAAATTTATGTCTGTACTGTAGAGGATTCAGGAGAAGAAAGTTTAACACTCTTCAGCAATAAAGAAAAACGATGTTATGTTTATCTAAAGTAATTTTTGCTTATTAGTATGGTTGAATTGGATCATTGAAGGTCAGCAGCAAAGACATTGGTTAATAAAATGTGATTAAATACGTAAAGGATATTTATGTTAATTAACATATTTAATTATTGCAGGTTTGCATCATATTCTGAATTTGCATTTCATTGTTTTATTCATTTTGAGGAATACTGAATCTGTTTTGTTCAGTGAGATAAGTAAATGCATGTTCATATTTAGTCTAGAACTACAGTAAGCATCATGTTCTCACAGTGCACAAAACTCCTCTGCACTTACTCCTGATTCTTCTTAACATGGCAACACGAGAGCCGTCAGTCAATACATACAAAGTAACTGGCGTTACTTGTTTGAAAAAGTACCTCAGATATTTTCTTGTAAATTAAATTAAAGTAATGTGTTACTTTACTAGTTACTTGAAAAAATTAATCTGATTATGTAACTTGTGTTACTTGTAATGCATTACCCTCAACATTAATCCTCATTCATTACCTTTACAGTTTAATATAGAATTGGCTATACCAGCGGTAGGCAAGTTCGTCCTAGAGAGCCGCAATCCTGCAGAGTTCAGCTCCAACCCTAATCAGACACACCTGAACATGCTAATCAATGTCTTCAGGATTACTAAGGCTATAGGCAGGTGAGTTTTTTTTCAGGGTTGGAGCTGAACTCTGCAGGACGCTCTCTAGGACCGAACTTGCCTACCCCTGGGCTATACAGAAAAAAAAAACAGTTTAAAGGGGTCCTATTGTGCTCTTTTACAAAGTCTTTATTTTGTTTTGGGGGTGTACTAGAACAGGCTCTCATACTAGGTTGTTTGAAAAATAAATTTAGTTGTTATTGAAATTATCACCTCTTCAGTTTGTTCAAAAATGTTTTATTTTTTGTGAAAAAGTTGTTCTTGGCCAGTGTTGGGTATAATGCATTACTGAGTAATTAATTACTGTAATTTAATTACCTTTCCCTTGAAAAAGTAAAGCAAGGGATTGTTCTTATTTTTTATGTCATTTACAGTTTTTCAAATTACACTGTTGAAGATGTAGCTAATAAGTAGCTAGTAATTTGTTACTTTTTTAGAATAACTTATCCAACGCTGTTCTTGGCACAAATGTGCTGCTGATGATACTTGTTAACTTAAACTAGCTCAAATGAATGTACTAATTTATTTGTTTAAATATAGGCTAGTAGCCTATGTAATGTATTTTGATGGGGGTGAAATAATGCAGGCCTTTATGATTTGGTTTAGGGTTAAGGCACTTCACACCAAGAACTACAACAATAACGATAACTATGTTAGCATCGTCAACAACGGAAGATAATAATCAAAATACATTCTACTTATGCGCGCACTGCGAGAATCAAGCTCACGTTTTAATTTGTGTTCTGAAGTTGAACGAAGGGCTTGGAACGAGAATGAGCTATTATTAATGACAGCATTTTCATTTTTAGGTGAACTATTCCATTAAAGTTGGGTGGATACTGACTGACTGTTTATACCATTCTAGCTGGGGGAAAAATCGCTCTGTTGTTATCGTTGTAGTTTTGGTGTGTACTCCGATATTACAGAGTTACAATAATTAATAGACTTAATTTTTTTTCAATATTGTGCTTGGTTGAAATGGCCCTTTAGTCATTAAAAATAACTACTTACCAAAATTGTAATCACATGCTGTATGTAATATTGGGGATAACATTTTAAGAAAAAGTATTTGGTCGTTTGAGTTTAACTTACTCCACCAGTTGAAACGTCGCATATGTGCAGGACGGACCCAACATCATGCATCCAAGCTCACTGATGTTCTAACGGACAAAACAAATGGAAAATATCATTACATTTAACTGCTAATCAGCTGCGGGCTTTGCCCACCCCTGATAGCACACGTACATCATGGAGGCGTCTATTTGATGTCTGCATTTACATCTGGAAGACGTATCTTTTAGAGTGTTTGCTCATCTGCAATAGGATGTTTCCTTTTAGATGTCAAATAGACGTCTATTAGAGGTCTTAAAGATGTTTGATTTAGAATGTATGTAAACCTGACATCTTACAGACGTCTGTCAGATGTTTTTACACAGCAGATGCTTTCCAGATCAAGAGATCGTTATCAGACATCTTGCAGACGTAGGTGTGCTATCTTGCTATCTAGGTGTGCTATCTGGGACACATTAAATCTTCACCATAATGTTTCAGCGTGCCTGAGGACAGACAGCATTAATAAACCGGAACGTCCTTCAAAATGTCCTTTGGGCAGATTTTTATGAAGCAGAACTCACATGCAGCGATTTGAGGATCTCCACGGCCTCGCACGTACTGCTGCCGCAGCCCCTGCGCCGATAATGCGTCGTGTTAAAGCCGCTGAACAGCACCTTGATCTGGAAGTCCAGACCTTCATAAACAAAACCACCACTATGTTTGATTACTCAACTTTATTTAAAAGCAGCTCAACCTCATATGGTGTTTGTTTTCTTCTAATTCTGAATGACTTCATGCCTTTGTTATCAGGGAATTTAAACAGATTGTATTTAGCTATTTACTGGACACTAACTCAACTACTTCTGAGGTTGGGAGAAGAGATCACGTTAGACTTGACTAATGCGCAATATTTAAATGATCATAATTGTTATTAACATTAGCGATTTAATCGACAGCATCAGTTCCATGATAGTAGGTCATGTATCAAGGCTGATTTTGTCCAATTTAAAGTAATTTTACCATTTCTGTAGTATTCAGTCAGGTTTAACTTTACATTTCAAAAGGTGAAGCATCTTAGAGGTCATTATAGCTATAGAATACATGATGTTGACTATTGCATTGAATATGTTTGTTTACTTTTACACAAATTAGCTCAACTTACCCCTTAACAGATCCTAAAACTTGGATAAAGTGAATCACTTGACTGTTTTTAAGACCACTTTCTTATTATTTTGCCTAGAGGACTTAAGTCACAACCCTCACTGTCTTCTATTGTATTGTATTGAACTGTATAGTGTTCTATTCTATTTAACAAATAAAAGGTTAAATAGCCTAGTTATTTGTAATAGTGTTACTTTTGTTGTCTTTCTCTTTGCCTGGAGAAGTTAATCTAATTTAAGATTAATCTATGATTTGTGTATTTTGTAGGACAGAATGTCCCTGCAGAAATACAATGTTTTTGTCTTTTAATTCCAGTTTCCAGTTTCATGGACTCTTGAGATCCACACAAGAGTCATTCACTGAAATCTGGATGGTCTCACCTGATCTTCAGTGTTTGAGAGGTGGGTCACCTTTACTAGTACTGAATTAAAAGCCTGCATGTACCTAATCATTGAATCTACTCACTTTCAGCCTGGTTTTTTTCATTCTCCTCTTCAACAGCCATTTCCACCACGTCCTTCACAAACTTCAGACTCCAGGGCGAATTTTCATCCTCTAGCAGAACCACGTTTAACGTGACCGAGGAGTTTCTGCAGCTTAACACGTCAAACCCAGAGACAGAGAGCACAGAACCGAACCAGAACCAGAACAATCCCAACATCCCGTCCACAACCAAGGTCCTTCAAAAAAACGTTGCTCAGTTTAATGCCACAGTCATTCCTGAAGCCGGTAAATTCTGATTAATTACATCAGAAAGATCAGATCTATCCTCCAACAACACCGTCCACATGACGTCTCTGAAAAGACATCATACTGACTGCAGCGAGAGTTTTCTGCATTTGTGTTTTTACAGGAACCTGAAGAGGAAATGCGCGCTCAGGTGTGTCTCTGCGTGTTAATGAACAACCGACAGTGAACAAACAAAATCAGCCTGATCTGAGAGAAAAAGCTTCATCCCTCTAGTTTCAGCTTTTTATTTGATCTAAGGTGACGTCTGCTGACCGTATCAGTGAGCTTTATTTAGGTCCATCAGCTGAAATTACAATCAATAAAATCCAAATATCTCTGAAAATGTCCCATAAACGTCAAACCACCTGGTTTCAAACAATCCACAGGTGGTTTTTGTCCAATAAATCTCTGTTTCTGCTGCTCACAGAATGTGCTAGAAGGTCTGAGCGGTTCGTAAATGTTCTGGAGGACCTTGGAGGGGCCAAAGGTCCTTCAGGGCTGTAAAGCAGAATGTGTGGCAAATAGATTGTGTGCTATAAAAGCTGATAGATTGCGGTCTGTAAATCTGCTCATGTAAAATCTCTTCTCAGAATCAGTGTTTACAGACGGATGAGAAATCTGGGTGAGATGACCGTGAGAAATCAGGTCCCAGATCACAATAAGTTATTAATAAGTTAAAAGCATATCCTTCAAATGATCTGTTAAACATTGATCACAAATGGAATAAAAATCTGATGATGGCCTTGACAGCCAATGTGAGTCTAATGACATTTCTCACATTTTAGAGAAACAAAATACAAGAAACTTAGCCTATTTGAATTTTGATTATTTTCAAAACAAGAGGACCGAAAAGTTCCCCTAGCTGAAAAATCACCCAACTTAAGAAGAAGATAAAGTATAACGAATTATTTCGTTGTTAGGCCTATTTAGCGGGTAGTTTTCATCTTGCACGATACATTCCACTTAAATCAAACAGCTTTGTGCCAAAGAAATAGGCTATAAAAATGCTTTTATTATCATTGAAAACTTCTCAGTGTCTTATGGGTTAGCCTATAAATAAGAGATCTGTTAAAGGTCCCATGGCATGAAAATGTCACTTTATGAGGTTTTTTAACATTAATATGAGTTCCCCTAGCCTGCCTATGGTCCCCCAATGGCTAGAAATGGCGATAGGTGTAAACCGAGCCCTGGGTATCCTGCTTCGCCTTCGAGAAAATGAAAGCTCAGATGGCCCACAGAAATGGCACATCCTAAGGAAAGCTCATTGTGGGACTGGCTCGTAGTGGCTGAAATTCGGGAAAGAGACTTCAGATACAGTACTAGGGACCACTTAGGCCTATATAAAAGCATCCAAAAAGCAGCATGTCATGGGACCTTTAAATCAGGACAGACCCAAAATGGTAAGAAAATACAGCAGTGATCGACGAGTTGATTTGGACGCTGACTAACCGTAATGCACCAATGACAGTGAACTCTAAAACAATTGCATTTGTCTAGAATGCATCTGGCCTGATTGTTTTCAGACACGAACAATCATATTCAGTCAGAGACGGAAGCAAATGGGTTCCTTTTTAAACGCAGGGCTCACGTTAAACTTCTCTTCCTCTTCTGTGTTTGTCTGACTAACGGTGATCACTCAAATCCAGCTAATATTAACAGCACGATGAGGTTTAGTCGAGCCTAACGGCCGTTAGTCCTTTCCAGTGATTTCGTAACTAATTCAGCTTCAGGGACCCGTTTGTTCCGTCAGGTGCCTTGATGTTCACTGAGGCAGCTCTGTGAGACTGAGACGCTAGACTAAATTTTCATTTAGGTAGGCCTATTTAAAATATGAGAATGAGGGGAAATAGGCTATTTCATGGCCTTCACTCGCTAAACCTTGCGTTCCGCCTAGAAACGTTTCGTTTTGCTCGCAAAATAACTATTTTCCCTCCCATATTTCAAATTCCCATCATAAAAGTTTTGCGAGCGAATGCAAAAACACTCAAATACAATCCTTCCTCTTTTATAAACATCACCGTACTTTTCCTTCAATATATTAATCCAGTTTAGAGCTAAAGAGAAAAAAATATTACACATATTATAATGTTCATTAAAATGTAGTTGAATGTCGGCAGCAGGTAACGCTGTACAGCACAAAACACCTCAGATACGGACAGCAGGGTGTAGTGAACCTCTAATGCTTATATGCGTGTGCCGTACAGTGAAGCGAAACCAAAACCAAAATATTTGTTTTAGGCTACTTTTCGTATTCTTACTTTTAAGTCCTGACTTTTTATTTACAGCGAAGACACTAAACCCCATTCTCTGAACCAAATTCTCAGCAGCCTAAACCAATCTGTCAAATAAATCTTTTTATTTTTATTTTTTTTTGCAAAACCTTAAACAAGTTCAGGCAGTTTACAGATCTCATGCTCTCTTTTTGCGAAACTCTAAACCCACGCACTAAGACACAGTTTGCACTGTGATGCAAACCCCTAAACACAAGAAACCAAAAGTTAAGCACAACTGCATACTTTTACTTTAACTTGTTATTTACAGCGATGACACTAAACCCCATTCTCTGAACCAAATTCTCAGCAGCCTAAACCAATCTGTCAAATAAATCTTTTTATTTTTTTTGCAAAACCTTAAACAAGTTCAGGCAGTTTACAGATCTCATGCTCTCTTTTTGCGAAACTCTAAACCCACGCACTAAGACACAGTTTGCACTGTGATGCAAACCCCTAAACACAAGAAACCAAAAGTTAAGCACAACTGCAACACGGCTGTCACCGTGTACACACAATGATTCAAAAATGTTCACACTTGTTTCTGAATATGTGAATATACAAAATACAGGGCAGTAGGCCTACAAAGTGCACAGATGCATCTATCAATCTGAGAGGTGGAGGAAGAGCAAGATGAAATCAGAGCTACTGTGATAGACCATGTTCTTGTGCATAGAACAACAGAGGCAGCACAAAGAGGTCAACCTAATTTGAGCAGATTTTCTGTCTGCCACCAATCAGTTGTAAAGTTCAAAAGAAGAGTGGAAGAGCACTACATTTATTTTACAGTTTATTTTTTTACATTGTATTTTTATACACTGTATTTTGTTCATTTCAATATATTCTTGTGTAGAATTATATAATTTAATTTATAATATAATTCGTGCTCAGGTCATGAGTTCATTCCCGTTCATTCCCTCATTACAGTTAATTGAAAATACCTTTTTAAGTATGTTCTTATAGTTATTTTCCGGAATGCTGCCGCAGTTGTTGTTGTTATTGTTATGCTCGGGTGTAATTTAGTAGGTGAGGGGTATCTCTGAGTTTGACCGTGCTTGTTACGTGACGCTTCCGAATTCCATGCACTCATCTCACAGCGCAGTAACGCCCCCAGATCTATTTGCGCATTTGATTGGCTGAGGCCGAACCCTCCCCATGCAGGGCGGATAATGCTGCAGAAAGAACCACATGTGCGGATTCATTCCCACTCAGCAGTGATCATGTAGCCTGCAGTATACACTGTAATCCTAGTAAATGATACTCATCAGTATTGACTTCTTTATCTTTCGGTTTCAAGAAAGTGTTTATATTCTTACGCATTAACTCATCTAGAGTCATTTAGAGTCTGATTTGTATATATTTAATTGTCTTATTTGATTTTTAATTTTATTTTATGTTTACTTCAATTGCTGGACAAGAAGAAATGGATATAAAGTCTCGTGTAGCCGGAGGTCGAAATGTTTTGTGCTTGTTTGATGTGGACGGAACGCTGACACCCCCGAGAGAGGTAAATATGCGAGCCTATATACCTCTTTTTTATCCACAAGATAGCTATGTGATCACATTAAATGTAATAGATATTAAGCTAATGCATAGCAATTAAAGGGTTATAAAAGATGCGTCCTCTCTGCTCTTATGAGATTGACATCTTCCTTATGTAACAATGTTTCTATTTGCAGCGCTGATCTGTGTGTGTAGGTGAAGCATGTCTCGTGAGTGTGTGTTATTAGTGAACGAGTGTGTTTTTGTGTGTTTGTACAGAAGGGCACACTCGTTCTGCACGTATACATCAGCCAGTGGTTCCCATACAACGCTCTTGGAGTGTTTGGTAATTGTTTGGGGGGGAAAAAACATAGGCTACTAAAACGTTATAGTTCCTAAATATTACCAAATACGCTTATAGTATAGGGTGAACATTATGCGTTTCTTGTACAGTTTGTTGGAGGAACGTTGTGCCCCGGCGGTTCGTTCTGTTGCATGAGCAGTTCACAGCTCTGCATGTCGCTTAACATGCCGTTCTGGACATGTAGTGTTTATTTACGTTCAGATGAGTTGGTGTATCAGTGTCCTCAGATGTTGCATCATCAATCCTGTCCTCAGCTGTCCGTGTCTTTTCCTCCTCCAGAAAGCAGTTCCTGGAACTTATATGAAGGTTCTAGCAATGAAAAAATGAATGTAAAAACCTTTACAGCTTAAACAGAACGTGTTAAGACAGACACACACAAAAAAAATCCCGTTTCACAACGTTAAAAGCCCATTCACACCAAGATGCGATAGCGATAAAGTTTTAAAACCGTTCTTACTTCAAGAGAATAGCGGAAACGCCATTTGTATCACTATTACAGCGTTGATACATTGACAGCCAGTCAAAAATTCTGTCTTCTTTAAAGTGCTAATTCATCATTATCGTTCTTGTTGTGAACGGGGCTTTGCTGTCAGGGTAGCGTTCTGTTTTAATGCTTCGCTGATTAATCTCGCTGGGATTATTGCTCATCTGCCACAGCTTCACGATACTCTTAAACTTAAACGCCTGGAGTTCTTTTACGTTCATTAAAACGTCTATTCATATTTACCTCCATAGCATACTGTTATGAATCAGAGCTGATTCGAATGACTTCATGTAGTGTGATAGCCTGAGTGTACTATGACAGTCTGCAGCTCTGACAGAAGAACACAGCGTTCCCTTACGCAACCCGTCGGTGAAGAACACTGCCATAACCAGCTCACTGCCATTAACGTGCACTTTAAACGTCTGCTGAAAACATAAACGTAAAGTATAACATACAGAGCTGCAAACATGATGCTTTATGAGACTAGCCAATGTTGCTCTGTGGCCAATTTAGACTATTTGTCTACTTGTTAAGTGGACACAAAATACTCTGAAACCTGTTGAACAGATGGATGTCACTGTTCAATTAACTCATAAATCAGTTTCAGGGGCACTGAAGCCACAGGTCACATCAGAAACCCTTCAGTGATGTAATACTGGTTGTGTGTCTGCAGAAGATCGACCCTGAGCTGGACGATTTTTTCCAGGCCTTGAGAAAGAAGGTGAAGATCGGCGTGGTGGGCGGTTCAGATTATTCCAAAATCGCAGAACAGCTCGGAGAAGGAGGTGAAGGTTAGAGAATGTTATGTAGGCCTATCATACATTTCATCATGGAAGCCAGCAGACGGTCTCGTGTCTTTAGAATCATTAGTCAAACATGTGATTAATGGGTTTTGGGTGGTGCATCAGATGTGGAATGTGGAGGAACTGGTTTGACTGGATCACATTAACACAACAGCTGATATCCCATAATTCCCTCAGTCTAGAACCCAATTAATGAAATTCATTTGTGACCATTGGAATGAACGGTTATGAAATCAACACCAGTAGGCATCACTACCATGGCTGACCAAAGTAATGCTCACAGGTTGCTTCTTTATTAAAGCTCAGAAAGCTTAGTTCTCAGTTATGTTTCTGTAAACTGCAAGTGGTGGGCGGTTCAGATTATTCCAAAATCGCAGAACAGCTCGGAGAAGGAGGTGAAGGTTAGAGAATGTTATGTAGGCCTATCATACATTTCATCATGGAAGCCAGCAGACGGTCTCGAGTCTTTAGAATCATTAGTCAAACATGTGATTAATGGGTTTTGGGTGGTGCATCAGATGTGGAATGTGGAGGAACTGGTTTGACTGGATCACATTAACACAACAGCTGATATCCCATAATTCCCTCAGTCTAGAACCCAATTAATGAAATTCATTTGTGACCATTGGAATGAACGGTTATGAAATCAACACCAGTAGGCATCACTACCATGGCTGACCAAAGTAATGCTCACAGGTTGCTTCTTTATTAAAGCTCAGAAAGCTTAGTTCTCAGTTATGTTTCTGTAAACTGCACCTTTTGTCTCAGATTAATATGAATGATGAGAAAGGATTTGATTTAATGTTGAGACTTTTCGACTGCAAATGTCTGTGCACAGTTTGAGACATTCTTCAGATTTTTTTCTAAAACAACAGAAGAGACACATGTGAGATTACTACGGTCTTTTTCTTATGAGAAACATCTGAGAAGCAGTTGTTGCCCAAACAGTATGGCAATGGAAACTGATCAAACGTATGGCTTAAATGGAATTTAAGTTGCTTTGAGGAAAAAGCGTCTGAAAATGCATAAATGTAAAATGCAAATGTTAATTTCATTGCTGTATAGACGAAAAATGTGAGATTCTGTCTTAACTGTGGTTGTTAATTTCAGCCTCAACTCCATGTTTGACTTTTCTCTTGTTTATCTAGATCAGTTTCTAGTGTCATCAGTGTTTGATGATTATCAGTGTAGCATGTGGCATTTGAATTGTGCAGATCTCATTAGATAAACCAAGAAATCATGATTGAATCAGACTGAGAACAGTACACTTTAGAACCGAATGCAACTGCATTCTCACTCGAACTAGAGCAGAATCCAGATCTGATGTGTTATTGCAACAATGACAGCTATTTGTTGCCATGAATTATAAAGTTATCCAGTCAACAAAAAAACAGGTATGATATTGAATGAATCAGAAAGAGCAGTGAAGCTCTCAGAGTGTAAATGAGCTTGTTTACATCAGTATGTGTGTGTTGTGTAATACAGGTAAAGGTCACCAGGATGATGATAAGATGTTCACCAGAGCAGATGGGTTTAGAGCACTTTGATTGCATCTCATTCTGTTGTTTTGTTCTTTCTCGCTGCAGTCATACACAAGTTTGACTACGTCTTCGCAGAAAATGGTACCGTACAATACAAAGACGGAAAACTCATCTCTAAACAGGTGATTGATTTTGTGTGTCTGTAGATCCTGAAAATATAAAAATGTCTTACATGTTTCAGATATCATAGAAGTTATTTAATGGTGCTGTTACCGAATTAGAATTCTTTTTAGAACTTTCATTGAAAGTCTCTAAAGTGTCTTAAATTTTTTCAATCTGTTTCTCAGGCCATTCAGAATCATCTGGGTGAGGAGTTACTGCAGGACCTCATCAACTTCTGTCTCAGCTACATGGGGCTCATCAAACTACCCAAGAAACGGTAACAAACACACACACACACTCACACTAATGTAATTACAATTCAGCAAACCACATTTAATAACTTAAACCAAATATCTCTCTCTCTCAGAGGGACGTTCATTGAGTTTCGTAACGGCATGATCAACATCTCACCCATCGGACGCAGCTGCACACTAGAAGAGCGGATCGAGTTCTCTGTAATCGACAAGGTATTCTCAATTTACAAGAACTGTTATTTTTCCAGAATGGGCCTTTTTCACATTTCCGGGTTTCTCAGCAGCAGAAGTCGTCATAACTTCAAGTTCAAGAGCAGTGAATGGAAGAGTACCACAAATATATTTTTTGCATTTCCATTTGCTCAAAAACAAAAGAAAAACTCCACGATAGTGTTTTCACGACTTTCAAACAAAGGGAAAAAATTGAGAGAGACTGATAACAGCAGTCAGAAGAGAGAACAATGTCAAATTTACCGTCTCTCCCATAGAGGCTACATTAGAAATACCCTCACATTAGCGTTAAAGTGCCCCTATTATGGATTTTTGAAAATGACCTTTCATGCAGTGTGTAACACTGCACCGTGTGTAAAGTTATTGTCTCTCAACAGAAAGAGTCGACACTGAATCATTGAAACGAGTCGTTTTTAAAACGAATCCCAAGTCGTTTCTTGTTGACTTCAACATGAAACATTAGCATATTGCCCGCCCACTTGTTGGTCTTTTTGCATTGGTCTGAATGAGAATGCAAATTCAATCTTTGCCACCAGGTGCTGCATTTGGAGCGGTAAAATAGCGGTTTGCTGTACACAAAGCAGCACTGCGCTCACAAACGCTGCTTTATCAGGCATTACAGGCGAGATGAAATGAAAATGAGACCAATAGGACCAATCACCGCAGATTAGCGTCACGCAAAGGAGGGGTTTGGAAAAACGAATCGTTGTGCGAATCGTTTGGGAGTCGTTGAGCAATTAAGGTAAAAATAAATGCATATTATAAGACAATGAAAGTGATTTTTTTGACCTTGCATGCATGTCAACCTGTTGTTGGGGACTCCCAAAACCAAAATATGAACCTTTCATTACCCATAATAGGGGCACTTAATTTGATGCAAAGGAGATATAATACAAAGTATAGTGTTATAAATGTACATACATTTTTTCAAAAACTCAAAATATAAAAAACTTTCAAGGATTTACGATGCTGACGACCATTAAATGAATCATCACAGTCTTGTGAAAAGGGTCCATTGGCTAAAAGTTGAGGATTTGTTCACAAAAAAACCAAAACGGGTTTCATTAAATGGTCTGTTTATATCAAGCAATGAAACAGAAAATCAAACAAATTGCCAATGAAAGGTCTATTTAAGGTCTATTTAGTAAAGCAAGTTGGACAGTTGTCATTAGACGATCTGTGTTCCTGTGTGAACAGGTCCATACGAATGGATTGTTTTCATTTAAAGCACTAATGAACCTAAACACACATTAAAAACAACCCAAAACTTCAATCCAAATTCTCCTGTCCCGCAGAGAGAGAAGATACGAGAGAAGTTTGTGGCGGCTCTGCAGAAGGAGTTTGCTGGAAAAGGCCTGCGGTTCACCAGAGGTGAGCAGGAAATGACATCACCAGCTCTCTGATGATCTGAAGCAAATGAGCCGTGCTGAAACAGAGCTGTTTGTACCTGCACAGCACAAAAGACACACACGCACGCATGCTATCTATGTTAAAGATGATAAGCGAGCGCTAACGGATGCACTCGTGTGTGTTGACAGACCAATGACCCGTGAGAGAAAACGAGTGTTTACTCGACAACCTGTTTGCGTTTGCTGTGCACACACACACACACGGTCGTGCGTTAGCTTTGACGTCTGGACTCCATTTTCAGCAGTTCAGCTCAGTTTCTCACACACCGGCCTTATGTTTTTCTTTATCTGTGTGATGGACAGTCAGAGGGGGAGGGGCCAGGGGTGTGAGGTGATCAAGCCCTCTTATTGGCTATTGCTTGAGCAACTGTTGAGTCAGTGCTGGAATGTTGCTGCAAGTCCAGTGGAGCGACACTAATGAGTGTCTGTGTGAGTTGAGGGTGTGTGTGGGACGATAATTCATTTTTAACGACTGATTTCGGTCCTGCAGAGTTTTTCAATCTCTCTGAGGACAAACAGTCACGGAGTTCACGTCTCTGAAGACCAGGCCCGGGTTAGGGATTCAGAGACCCCTGGGCACAATGTCTTGTCGGGCCCCCCACATCCACACACACACACGGTCGTGCGTTAGCTTTGACGTCTGGACTCCATTTTCAGCAGTTCAGCTCAGTTTCTCACACCTTTATCTGTGTGATGGACAGTCAGAGGGGGAGGGGCTAGGGGTGTGAGGTGATCAAGCCCTCTTATTGGCTGTTGCTCGAGCAACTGTTGAGTCAGTGCTGGAATGTTGCTGCAAGTCCAGTGGAGCGACACTAATGAGTGTCTGTGTGAGTTGAGGGTGTGTGTGGGACGATAATTCATTTTTAACGACTGATTTCGGTCCTGCAGAGTTTCTCAATCTCTCTGAGGACAAACAGTCACGGAGTTCACGTCTCTGAAGACCAGGCCCGGGTTAGGGATTCAGAGACCCCTGGGCACAATGTCTTGTCGGGCCCCCCACATCCACACACACACACGCGTGCGCACACACATTCAAGGTTTTAAATTATAGGGTACTAATTGTTGGAAACACCTCTAGCTTATACAGGATTACACTCACAGGTTACAGCCTATGATCGCATCCTCTATCATACAGGATTTACATCACATGATTGCAACAATGCTTTCCTGGACCAGCAGCAATCTTTGCAATATGTGAAAATAGTAATTATGCTATCTGTACTTTATATTGGCAGATACAATTTGCACCTCAGTATTTTTGTTTATTAAACAGAATAATAACATAGGGACTCATGAAAGTTGCGTAAATATGTGAGTAAATTCAAAGTAATCTGCCCGTAAAACAGACCTTCCCGAAAACTCTCCTCCAGATTCACAAACGCTTCATAAACATCAGATTTGATGACATAGCGGAGTGTCTATTTCACTAAGTGCAAATAGCCCGCCTTGTTGGCAGAGGCTATTTACACTAACTCCGCCCACCAACGTGTGATTCGGCTGGTCAACATTACGAAAGACAGTAGACAATCGTCAGCTTTATTAGCGCAGAGGGTAAAACGTGTGTTGTACTCATTTTGACGCGATCAACCCGGGTTCGAATCTGCCTTTTGGCGAACTTTTTTCTCCCTTTTCAAATTACAAATCACATCAGAAAAGCATTTATTTTCTATGAAAATTAAGGAAATAATCAAAAAGTTAAAAATAAAGTATCTGGTATGGTTAGGGTAGGTGTAAGGAGGGATTTATTGTCCCAATAAGGTGGCATCCATTTAATAATTTTAAATTAAAATAAAAATTTACACGCAATAAGTTATTGCATACTGTTATAGTGTACTACAATACTGAGGTTCAGATAATTGCCACTATTTGCAATAAGTAGTATAAATAGCAGAAAATCTTGCTATTTTAACATATTGTAAATAGAATCTAAAGCTATTTGCACTTAGTGTAAATAGCATATCACTGAAAAATGCTGCTATTTGCACTTAGTGCAAACAACCGCTGCCTGAACATAATCCCCGCCTATGAAATACACAGCTACGTAAATTACGTGTCCAGGAACACAGTGGAATATTCTGGACTCCCTTCTCAGGTTTGGCTCCAGTATATTTCATAAATGCAAAAATAAAAAAAATAAAAAAAGAGCCATATGCCTAACAATAAATATTCAAATGAACGTGTCTATCAAAGCATTTTTAGCCAGGTGCTCTTCTGAAAACGGCTAGCTGGTGGCGCTTGAGAACTCTTTGGTGGCACAGCGTTTTTCCAGCTGAAGATTTGGTTGCTATGATGTGGAATATTCACGGCAGTAACATATTACTAGTATCTCATTTCGAAGAATATAACTGAATATAAAAATGCAGTAACCAGTAATATTATCTTCTCCATTGTTGCTCAGTCGTTGTATAAGTAGGATGGTTGGTCGGTGTAGCATTTGTCCTATTGATTGGATGGCTTGTGACAGTGACGTTTTCATTTTCATGGGTTCGAAAGTTTGTCAGAACGGCTTTATGAATGATTTACACAAAAAAATTCTTCTGCTCGTGTTTCATGAATGAGGCCCATATAGTGGCGGACTCGAACCCGGGTCGATCGCGTCAAAAAGTATTTCTGTGAGTCTGACGCCCTACTGCCCACACCAATGAAGCCATTAAATGCAATGCGTCTTTTTTAATATTAAGTGTCAACCAGACATTGGTGGGCAGAGCTACTGTAAATAGCGTTTGCCAACAAGCGCGCTATTTGCACTTAATGTAAAGACACTCCGAATTTTTTTTCTTCCCCTCGCTTGGGCCCCAAGTGCGCATGGGCCCCTGGGCCTGTGCCCATTGGATAATCCGGCCCTGCTGAAGACAGACCGTCTCACACACAAAAAGGGTCATTACTGTGAGAATGAGCCTCAGGGCTTGTAAACTCGTTAAACTCTCTGTTTCACTGCTGAGCTGCGGTTTTAAAACCGCTGGACGGGTTTTGGAGGAACACACTAAATGACAGATTAACCCTAAAAAACCTACTGGATCAGCCCTTACCGGGGAAACCTCGATCTCTTCCCCTCCAACAGCGCCTCCTGCTGGCAGAGAATGAGTTTGCATATATATGCCGCCTGGGAAACACTGGACTATGGTATAAATAAATTCAACTGTATAACAGTTTCACTGCAATTCATGTTATAATGTTAGAATTAAATAAAAATAAAAATAATACATATGCGCTTATCTGTACATAGTAAATGCAGTTATTTTTAAGCGGTTGTTGACATCCTATCTAAAATGTGATTTAGCCAAAATAAACAAAAAAACAACAATAACGTTACCACTCTAATATGTCTTGCAATATCCGTGCGTGCAAAGGTTCTCTGTAAAAGAGCATACTAGGACCCCTTTAAAGTGACAGTAAAAAGCATGATTTAGAGTTCAGATATAGGTTTTTTTTTTTAAATGATTAACTTTTCAGCCTTTAAATTTTTTTAAGAAAATAGATTTTTTTAAGGCAAAAGTATAAATTATATTAATTTAAACAACTAGTATCAATAATTTATTATATTAATTAAATAACATATATATATATATATTACTGTCTTAATTGTTGAAAGTTTTATAATGCATTATCGTCTGGTCGATCCACTAGTTCACATTTACAACTGTTTGCTGCATAAAAACATGGGCTTATTAAAAATGCTAATTCATTCTCTGCCAGCAGGTGGTGCTTTTGGAATGGTAGAAATATAGCGGTTTCCCCGGTAACGGAAGCACAAAAAGCAGTCCAGCAGGAGACTTTGAAACATGCAGCATTCATATTCAATTAAATCACAGCCTTTTGATATTTAATCATCACATTAAGCCGTATTGCAATTCTTGTCTTACCGTCCCCAAGACCTCCTTAAATCAGAATCAAGACTTTATTGTACCATTTAAGATGTTTTATGGCCTTGATACAACTAAATTTAAGACTTTTTAAAGACCTGTCAACTATCAGCGCACTAGGACCCCTTTAAAGTGACAGTAAAAAGCATGATTTAGAGTTCAGATATAGGTTTTTTTTTTTAAATGATTAACTTTTCAGCCTTTACATTTTTTTAAGAAAATAGATTTTTTTAAAGCAAAAGTATAAATTATATTCATTTAAACAACTATTATCAATAATTTATTATATTAATTAAATAACATATATATATATATATATTACTGTCTTAATTGTTGAAAGTTTTATAATGCATTATCTTCTGGTCGATCCACTAGTTCACATTTACAACTCTTTGCTGCATAAAAACATGGGCTTATTAAAAATGCTAATTGATTCTCTGCCAGCAGGTGGTGCTTTTGGAATGGTAGAAATATAGCGGTTTCCCCGGTAACGGAAGCACAAAAAGCAGCCCAGCAGGAGACTTTGAAACATGCAGCATTCATATTCAATTAAATCACAGCCTTTTGATATTTAATCATCACATTAAGCCGTATTGCAATTCTTGTCTTACCGTCCCCAAGACCTCCTTAAATCAGAATCAAGACTTTATTGTACCATTTAAGATGTTTTATGGCCTTGATACAACTAAATTTAAGACTTTTTAAAGACCTGTCAACTATCTGCGCACATGACTGCATGTCTGACTGCAGCAACAGTTAACTGTAGTAGCAACCCTTGGCGCCGTAGGACCCAAACGCTACTGAGCTGACCTTGATGTGCTTGATATAAATTTGATTTTGTTAGAAAATAGAGTTTTGCTCGGCTTCTTTGAACAGTAAACCCTGCCTTATTTTAATTGACAGGCTATCTCAATTATTTCACACTGATGAGCGCCTTTATAGGCAGAAAAAAATAAATAAATAAAACGTGTCATAAACAGAGCAATACATTTGGCCATATCTGATTCTTAATCAGATCTGCAGTGGTTACGGCCCTGTTTGGTGAAATAGCCTACTGAAGACACACATTTGTTTCTAGTTTTCTAGCACCTCCCCTGATAGCACACATACCTCACAGAGACGTCTATTTGACATCTACAAGACATATTTGTTAGAGTGTTTGCTCATCTGCAATACGTCTATAGGATGTTTTCTATCAGATGTCAAATAGACATCTATTAGAAGTCTTTAAGATGTTTATGATTTAGAATGTATGTAAACCTGACATCTTACAGACGTCTGTAAACAGCAGATGCTTTGCAGATCAAGTGATCTTTAACAGACATCTTGCAGACGTACGTGTGCTATCTGGGTCAGATGAGCCGTCGGTGTCCAAAACAGTTAAGTGTTTCATTTCACTGTATCAGATTTAATACAAATGCTGCTGGCACCGCATTAAATGTTCAGGAGTTGAATTCGTTAGTCACTCGTGTAAATGGACCCAATCGATGAGTGACATGGGATCCGCGGTGTGAACGTGGCCCCCGTTTCTGACCAATCGCAACGTGACTATAGGTCTGTTCCATGTTAAGTTCAAGTTTTGTCATGCTTTTCTGATCTTATTTACTGTCGCAGGTGATTTGAGATGTGAGATGTTTGTGCTTAGTTTAATGTGGATTGTTCATCCCCCCCTCTGTACTCTCGGACTGGACTCTGGATATTTACAAGATTATGACAATTCTGCATATTTAATGAATGGTCTGGAGCTACATGTTTGTATAGTGAGAGGATATGAGATTGACTGAAACTATAAAATCTCGTCAGATTTGACGCTAAGTTAATTAATAGTTGATTGATGTGATATTTACGTGTTAATCATTCCAGACAGAATCCGCGTCATCGCTGAAACACTCCCCTTGATCCCTGAAAACATGGTGCTGATCCCATGTATTTCCAGGGCATTGTAAGACATTTTTTTAACCGGACATCAAGTATTTCTAATTCAGAATTCATAGTCCGATTGATCTCATGCTATGAATGTTGCTTCATATCTGATTGCATAAATGCACTTGAACTTAAATTGATTCATATCAAAACATTTACACTAATTATGTAAACGGTGCCGGATTAAAGAAATTATGTGACCTTAATTCTAAACAAACTCATTTATTGAGTATCTCTAT
>NW_015506067.1:461456-464996 GCF_001515645.1 Sinocyclocheilus grahami
AGCAACCCTTGGCGCCGTAGGACCCAAACGCTACTGAGCTGACCTTGATGTGCTTGATATAAATTTGATTTTGTTAGAAAATAGAGTTTGGCATTTAATTATTTCACTATGTCAAAAGGCTTCGCGGTCCGGATAGACGCATCTCATGGCGTATTTGGACCGGAGTTCGCCAGTTGGCGACCCCTGTACTATACTGTTATAAAGATCTTATTGATTTACAGTACAAGCATCAGAATTTCATCTTACTTTTTGCCATATAAATATCAGCATCTGCACCTAATTGCACACTTTTGCTCAATTTAGGCTCTGTTTTTTTTCCCCTCTATATTCTCACTATATTATACTATTTGAGCCATTGGGTGATGCGGTTGGAAACCAGATTGAAAATTCTGGAAAATTGACATGTTCAGGTTTGCTGGCATCAGATTGGCCAGCATGTGTTGATTTATGGGGATGAGAGCTGGTAGAAGTTTCAAACAGCTAAAATCTTTCTCTACACGTTTACTGAACATTATCTCCAAACCATTAACTTGGAAAAACACTGCAGGCATCCTTGATAAACTTTTGATGCTCAAGGTTACACCAATGCTAAATGAATCGGACTATCTTTTCTTAAATGTCCTCTTAATAGTGGGTTTTGTCCACTGATCTATATACTGTATAATGACTGGATTGCTCATCGCGTTCTAAACTGCCAACAGGCAGTGAAGCCACTGGAAGTGTACGATCCGCCATCTTTATTCAGATTTCAGAATGAGCACTTTGTCATTTGTTATATATATATATGTTGAGGTCGTGTCTGTCTGATGTGTATCATGTTCATGATGTTCACTTCTGTAATGAACATAGCTTTTTAATAAGTAGGGGAAATTCCCGACATTAAAAAAATAACCACATGCCTAGGGTGTTTGCATTGTAAGAATGTACAGAGATACTTCAGATTTAAAAATGCTGACTTGTTAGGCAATGTGTTTTCGTTAAAATCATACAATTTCCTATGAATTCAATAGAACGTTTACGTACACTAGGGATTACCAATATGGCGGCGCTGCGGCTTCACTTTCATGACGTCATGAGCAATCCAGTTCTCTATTATAGATCAGTGGTTTTGTCATTGTCTGCAGGGGGTTTGATCAGTTTTGACATCTTCCCAGAGGGCTGGGACAAACGCCTCTGTCTGGACATCTTGGAGCAGGAAGGATTGGACGCCATCTACTTTTTCGGCAATGAAACGTCACTGGTACGTAATCGAATGACTGTATGTATGTATGTATATATATATATATATATATGAAGAGTTCAGATGCAAAAGCCTCCAAGTGCCATCTGAAAATTTCTTCTAAAATTAGCATTTTTATCAGGCTCCTATGTTTAGAAGACACGGTGCGGCTCTGCAGTGAGATATTCTTTAAGACTCCACCCAATGAGGCGTGAGAGCATCTGCATGCACCTGCACATACACCAGACTGCCTGTGTGCAGTGCTACTGCGCCCGCTGCTGGTCACTGTGGGTAATGCAGTCTGCTGCACTGAGCCTGAGAACCATCAGACATGGAGACAGAACCAAACCACTGCTGATCCGCAGGCTAAAGGGACTGTATGTAAATATCACTGACAGAGCCTCATCAGTGTGTTCATAGTTTTTTAAAATTTAAATCGTTTCAAATGTTAATTTTAAATCTAAAGATACCCTCTTTTTTGTAAAAAAAAAAAAGCTGTTTTCCTGTGGCCACGTTCACACTGCAACATTTCCGGAGTGACAACTGTATGTAAAATACAATGAATCCTCTGAATGATGCACAGGACACAGGACTCACTCCAGAAATGATGATGGTTGTTGACACAGTGCAGTGTTTGACATCTCAAAGCTGTGAACTTAAAACGTGGAAGCCAACCGTTTTAACTTTTTTAACCAAAGTAACATTAGCTATCAGTTATGAGTAAGAGGTGTTTGTTTACCTAGTGTGCTCCATCACATAACGGTGCTAATTTAGTTAAATGAATTAAATAATTACATTTTTCAAAGGAATTAGTGGAATAATAGGAATGTTGTACAATTTATGGTAAAATAATGCATTTTAAATGTTTTACTTTAAAATATTCGCACATCCACTCTTAATGTGCCAAAAACTGCTCGTACAACAGTTGTCGGATAGTAAATGTTTAGCTACATCTTACCTCACATTCTTCAACCATTAAAACTTAAGCGTAGCGCTGGAATTCCCGCTCGGCTTCTTTGAACAGTAAACCCTGCCTCATTTTAATTGACAGGCTATCTCAATTATTTCACACTGATGAGCGCCTTTATAGGCAGAAAAAAATAAAACGTGTCATAAACAGAGCAATACATTTGGCCATATCTGATTCTTAATCAGATCTGCAGTGGTTACGGCCCTGTTTGGTGAAATAGCCTACTGAAGACACACATTTGTTTCTAGTTTTCTAGCACCTCCCCTGATAGCACACATACCTCACAGAGACGTCTATTTGACATCTACAAGACATATTTGTTAGAGTGTTTGCTCATCTGCAATACGTCTATAGGATGTTTTCTATCAGATGTCAAATAGACATCTATTAGAAGTCTTTAAGATGTTTATGATTTAGAATGTATGTAAACCTGACATCTTACAGACGTCTGTCAGATGTTTGTAAACAGCAGATGCTTTGCAGATCAAGAGATCTTTAACAGACATCTTGCAGACGTACGTGTGCTATCTGGGTCAGATGACCCATCTGACCCGTCGGTGTCCAAAACAGTTAAGTGTTTCATTTCACTGTATCAGATTTAATACAAATGCTGCTGGCACCGCATTAAATGTTCAGGAGTTGAATTCGTTAGTCACTCGTGTAAATGGACCCAATCGATGAGTGACATGGGATCCGCGGTGTGAACGTGACCCCCGTTTCTGACCAATCGCAACGTGACTATAGGTCTGTTCCATGTTAAGTTCAAGTTTTGTCATGCTTTTCTGATCTTATTTACTGTCGCAGGTGATTTGAGATGTGAGATGTTTGTGCTTAGTTTAATGTGGATTGTTCATCCCCCCTCTGTACTCTCGGACTGGACTCTGGATATTTACAAGATTATGACAATTCTGCATATTTAATGAATGGTCTGGAGCTACATGTTTGTATAGTGAGAGGATATGAGATTGACTGAAACTATAAAATCTCGTCAGATTTGACGCTAAGTTAATTAATAGTTGATTGATGTGATATTTACGTGTTAATCATTCCAGACAGAATCCGCGTCATCGCTGAAACACTCCCCTTGATCCCTGAAAACATGGTGCTGATCCCATAGATTTCCAGGGCATTGTAAGACGTTTTTTTAACCGGACATCAAGTATTTCTAATTCAGAATTCATAGTCCGATTGATCTCATGCTATGAATGTTGCTTCATATCTGATTGCATAAATGCACTTGAACTTAAATTGATTCATATCAAAACATTTACACTAATTATGTAAACGGTGCCGGATTAAAGAAATGATGTGACCTTAATTCTAAACAAACTCATTTATTGAGTATCTCTAT